>NW_023593649.1:0-21137 GCF_014839805.1 Manduca sexta
ACACGAGTATGCCATACATTACACAATGTGTAGGTGCTTGTAAATTACATATTATATTGACATCGTAAGCATGAAATATTTGAATAAATTAAATATATACATTTGTTTTATTTTATTTAAATAAATAATTATAAAACCTCACAAATGTCATCACGATTATATGTAAGTTATCAACAATCTGATCAATACCTCGGATAGAACACATCCGACATCAAAGTCCACTCACACAACAACCACCACAAAACATCAACACACTTAGTTTCGATTACAAACAACCGATCGGAATGGATAACTGCAAACCGTAGTTCCAACTATCTTTATGACATCTAAACTTATAAAGGAAACCAGTAGAAGAGTAATGGGTCCCGATACGCACATTCTGGAATATTGCATTGTTGCGATTGCTAATGTTTGAGATGTACGGCCGTATCTTTTGATAAATGCGACGCTGGGCGCTGGAAAGCACACCTTTGACCGAGAGCCTACTGTGACATTATTCGTGGGTGCACCATCGGTTCTGGACGTGGATTTAGGAACTGTAGGATGCGATCAATGATTTAGGCATTATGTATTGGGAAATTTACCTGCACACTCTGATATGGTATTTTTAATACATATAGCGTAAATGAAGTTGCAGTGTAAACTGGGCGAACAAAATATTGCCTGCCCATAATATTAAACCTTATAATAATAATGTTTAATATTAGACAAAAATGATGAAAATGTACAGCAAACAAAACATCCGCAGCAACGGTAATATTATAAATGATGTATAAATATTGCAGATATTGTAAACAATACTACATAGAATATTCGAATGGAATATTCGTACTAAAGATTATCATCAGTGCGACGGATAGTATTGATAGGAGTTTGCTGAAGTGCGTTCCGTCTAGATAAGATGAGGTCGTCGAATCATTTGATAACACATCTGAATGCAACTCTAAATTCATTGCTATCAAAACGTAAATATGTATTTATCTATACTATTACATAAACCTGAAGAGTTTGTTTGTTTGAACCCGGAAATCTCAAGAACTACTGATTCGAATTGAAACATTATTTTAGTGTTGGATAGCCCATTTATCGACTATAACATCACGCTTTGATCAATAGGAACGAAGCATAATTGAAAAATGTTGCAAAAACGGGGAAAATTTATTCGTTTTGAGAACTTCCATTGCGTGCGCTGTATAAAGTAACGCAACAAACATGAATTTTGAATTGTTCTTAAAAATTTCTAAAAATATAAAACAAAGTCCCCTGCCGCATCTGTCTACCTCTCTTAACGTGATAAACTCAAAAACTACCCAACGGATACCAATTAAATTCGGTATGAATATAGTTTAAGACCCTGGGATATAATTTCCGGGACTTTTATCCCGGAAAACTCATTCATGCGGCCGAAGCCGCGAGCAAAAGCTAATATTTTTATATTAGTCAATGCTACAAGCAAGCAATAACGACACCACCTGAACTTGAAATTACACAGTACTACGTGGCCTTATAGTATAATTGTCAGGCTTAGATGTTAAATATTAAATTGCATAATGCTACGTAATAACACTAGTTTAAATCTCATTTAAATGAGATACAGAAGTGCTGCCACAATTTTGTTTGATGGCAGAAATAGATAGTAAAGTGACACCGACCCAGCCAGGCTTTCGCATATGAGAAATCTAGTACTTGGTTATACCCGAAAAACCTAAAACATAACATCAATGTCTGACGCACATAATTATATTTTGACTTTAAAATTAATATTCGTTACTCAAATATTATATTCGATATCTAGGTCATGAATTAATAAAATGTAGACCTTATCCGTTTTATTTCGAAAATTCATATTCTGAGAACGATTCAAAAGGAATAATGAGTCCATTCCTAGAAAAGAAACAACTTTATAAATTATTCCCTTTAATATTTGCCATACAGCAATAGAGAGTTGAATTATAAATCACCAATTGTTAGGCATTCTATATGTAACTTGCCTGAAAAGGAGTTGGTTTGGTTCAATAAATATAATTTTATGTTTTTATGAATGAGAATAATTTATACAAAGTTTGAATAACCAGTAATGCTCCCTTGCGCGAATGGACATTAACGCTTTTTTAATTGTCAAAATATGTTGTTGAATTAAAGGAAAACTGTAAATAGAACAACAAAATGATCATATACTTGTATAAATATAAAGTTTATTGCGTATTTAAATTTGCGCACGGTATCTCATCCAACCCTCAATAGGCAAATAATTTGGCTGCACCTTAGCAAAATAATTTATGTGAAATACAAATATTACACAATGCAATTATTTGTAAGAGATAAAGTTGTTTTTAAGCCACCGTAGATAAGTAAGTACTTGAAACCACAAAAGTAATCCAAAAATGACAATCATGCTACTGGATTAATTTTATACATGTCGCATCCGGGTTATGAGTAATCGAAACGGACACAAACGTCATAGTGACGTGTACGGAGCCTAGGCGGGTGGGAGGAGATAGTGCTTATAAAAGATCATTCCCAAAGTGTTGGGATTCAGTCTACTTTAACTATTTGATTCGTTTGTTAAGCCTATTATTCTACCGTGCCTGCGAAGTAAATAATTACCTACTCATCATAGGTGTTATTTCTTGTCAGTTACTTGCTGGTGACCACAATTAGTGATCAAGGAAATAAAGATCATCCGACATATAACTATATGACGAGACGAAAAAGACGCGTGTCACTAAGTGGTACTGTACTGGGTTCGCTACCCTGTTACATCGGATGTTACACGGGCTACAAATTCTACAAGCCGGCACACAACAATACTTTCATAATGTTCCTTAAAGGCAGAAACGGACTTTGTGAAAGCCAATATAATTTAAAATGAATAGAATGGAAATCATAGTGCTTGCACTGTTGTGAACTTTACCTTTCAACTCCTTTGACACAGCAGATGATGAGCCAACTGTGAAACAAGGGGTCAGGGGTTCAATTTCCGCACTGAGATAACGGTTGGAACTAATTTACACCAAACTGTATACATAAGACCATAATAATCACATACATACACTTTGTAAACGGGAAGAAAAACATATGACAACTACAGTGGTGCGAGAATTGCAAATTCAATAAAAACAACTCGATGAGCTCATAATAAAATGCCCATGAGAACTAAACTTGATATATGATGGTTCAGTTCTGTAGGAAACTTGGTCACGTAGACTTTATCAGAAATATTAATCGTCTCACGTACAGAAGTTTTTCGATAACATGATAATGAATGGTTAATGGAAGTCTCACAGACTTAGAATGAAACGGCATATTAACACTCTACAATTATATTTGTCGTCAGACAATTCTTAGTACAATATTCTTCTCTTTACAAACTTAAACGTATATTGTGAAAGAATTCTCTCATGGTGGTATTGGTTTCACCAATACCAACCAGCTTTATCAACAATTATAATATTATGGTTATAAATACTTTCATACGAATCAGATAAGATTAAAACTGAAAAAATAAATGCTGCGTATTGGGATTTGTAAATAAATAAAAACAAAAATACCTGTCGAAATATACATTAATTTGTTTATTGAGAGTATTGATATCCAATTAGAAAGTTGTACCTCAGGACTTTAAAAAGGCAACCGGTAGCGGATAGATGCAGCTGCTCAAGACAGGGATGCTTGACACTAACGTGAGGAGGCCTACGTTCAGCAGTGGACGACAGGCTCATTGAATTGACCTTAGGACTTAGAATTGCAGAAAAACAATAGGCATCGCCATGAAGTCATTATGACTATACTATATGGGTGTTATGAATCAAATTACAAAATAAATAACGACAAAAGCACAAAATATATATTTGATTACTAAAAACGTAAAAGTAACATACCCAGTTATATTTACAAATAACATTAGTGACTAAAGTCTGATCATACATTTTAAAAAAGGGGTAGTGATTATAAAAATTGAGTAAAATACGATGAAACCTAACAATAGATATGTGATAGTGGGGTCAGACCAATTTCTAAAAGATTCTGTTAAAAGACCCGTACAGAAGCATATAGATGACATTAGGAACGTAGGTATTCCAAAAGAAATATGGGTTATTTTCAAATATTTCTTGCCGTATAATGCGCCTGACCCGGCCAAGAAACTTGTCACCGTTAATATCACGGTTATAATACCTGGAATGATAAAAGGAACATTATTATAGAATATTACATATAAAATCAAACAAGTTTATAACACCGAATATTATACCGTCACCCTTGTCGAGAATTATACATATTAGTACCTATATGTTGTGTCGGATTACCTTTCGGAAAACTTTACCTTTTGCCATTGTATGTTAAACTCAATAATTTCAAATGATATGTTATTAACTAGATCAGAACGCATCTGTCCACAACACGGGATCATGTTAGCACGTCTCGAAGCAGAATATTCGCAACCCTCAAGAAGCAAACAGTGAATTCCAAATGAGTTGACCTAGTTTCAGCGCTTTTAGATCTTTTTCACGCTAGTAAAAACCATTCTTATTCAAAATATTTTAGCGGAAAAGGTCTTATTTATCGATTGAAAATAAAGGTATATATCTTTTTATCACAAATATAAACTCACACCTTTAAAATGTAAGTCCAGAAATCAACTGAGGAGCAATTGCAGTTTAATATTTTCCATAAAATTTCACATAGGAAACAATGCGGAACATTAAAACATTTCTTAAACCACATGAAAAGTAAGCATATTTCCCTAAATTTTTACGCATAACTATATGAAAATAATATTACGAATTTATTGAATGTGTTATCAAAAAAGACAGTTACAAACACTCGAAACATCATTAAAATAGATCTAACAGAACTCACCAGTTATTCCATGGGCAGTAACGGAAGCTCCTTTGTCGACAATAACTAACGTGGTGCCCAAGATAGCACAGACCATTGCGCACAACTGTAGGAGCACGTGCACAAATCTCCTATGACGTAACCGCATAGGTGTGGACCAACCGTTGGCATAGTTCAGGCTTAATATGGCTTCCGCCGAGAAGAAATGGTACTGCAAACGATTTATGAATGAGTACCATTACCATACAAGCCACTTGTACCGGCTGCGTTGAAATTAAATTATACGAGCCGCTTTGTGTTGTCAATAATATGGTGCGTTTATAATTTAGATATAGCTTTGTTATTGTGTTATATTGTTTAAAGAAATTTATTTACATAATCATCTGTCCGGTACTTAAGTGGCTAACGAGAATAAAAAAAAAACAATTTTGAAAACTGTTCTTCAGCTATTTGAACCCAATGGAATAATTTAAATCAATAGTTCTGTTGCGAAACTATTTGCAAATAATAACTTCTCTTCAATTCTATCATAGTATACTTATCTTTAGGATTTACTGTTAGCCTAATATCAAGTAAGACATGCATATTATACTCATTTAATAGTTAATTTACTCCATCAATTCAGTGATTATACAAAATACGGATATTACCAGTAATCGCTAAGGGAATTCATAAGAAATCATTCATTTTACTAGCTTTGACTCGTGATTCCGACTAGTCAGAAAAGTCTATTCCCGGAATACAAAGTAACCTATAACACTCACACTTAGTGAACAAACGATCAGCTTCAGATCATTACGTTCGGAGACCTCCTACAATCAAACTCATAGAGTTTACCTACTTAATGTTAGTATAACATAGAATATTTTTCCCACAATAGCTGAACTCTATTGTATATAGCAACGGATTCTATGGAACAATCAATTACTATTCCACGAGAACACATCTCATTTCCCGAGATAACACGTACCCTAAATTACAAACTAGAAAGTCTATTAATTTACTAGAAAGGTATAGTGCTGTGCTAGTGCCGGATAAATAAATATTAAAAACGTGTTCAGATGAATAAGTATTTGGTAAGTCACCACAAAACCTAATTATCATTTAAAACGCCTAAGAAATTAGGTATGTCTTCGTTATTATGCTAAAAATTATGAGTTTTAGTTTAAAATCACAGAGTCGTATTTCCGGTCTTTAACTTATACAAATGAAAAAAATCATTTTTTTGTTTCAAAACCATATCTTAAATTTCAATATTATACTTACTCCCAAAGTACATGTTAAAGCATGCACGTCTTGTGACTTCAAATAATAAAACAATACAGCCATATTAGTAGCCCCAATCATTACATGAGACAGTCCTATTCCGATGGCACACCATATCGTCTTACAGTACTCCCCTTTGGTTTCAATCACTAAGATTTTAATAGGACCAGCAAATTTCAACGTCCTTGATTTTCCTGATGTCATAATCGATTTGATTTCTGGTTGGTTTTTGTCTGATTTTTTATTTGTTTCTGTTGGTTGTTTAGAATTTTCGGGTTGCTCGTTGGTATCCAATACCTGATTATGGTCTTTATTTCCTTCTGGCATTTATTAAGATGTAGTAACTTTAAGTTGAAGTAATGCTCCCATAAGTATACTCACCACTACTATACTACTCATTCTCCATAGGTTACTGATGACAACAGAATTGTTCTGTAATCTAAATGTTATTAAATGCCTGGTAGTATTTTTAATACTCTTTGATGCCTAGACAGAAAAAATAACCTTAAATTTTGACATATTGTAAAGAAATAATAGACTATAATTAAATTTACAATCTGTGACAAGCACATAATTTCAAACCAAAAAAGTTTATACTAATATCCATTATAATGTTAAGAGAAATTAAATTTAGTTTAGACTATATAATCCGGACTATGACAACATAATAGATGACGATTTCAATAATAGTTTTTATAATATATATATATATATATATATATATATATATATATATATATATATATATATTATAAGGATTAATTTTATCTAACAATTACAACTATTAATTAATTGTAAATAACAAAAAAGAAAACAAATATTAGTATTTAATAACAAAATCAAAATCCACAATTGTCTAAAAACGATATAAGAGGTGAGACAATAACAATGATGGTGGCAATCACACCAAATATAATTGTGCACGTCAGCATCTCGGGGACAGGAACCCACGATGAAAACTGAGGCTTTATCAACCCCAACACGAAGCACAGCGTCGATGATATTAAAGTTAATACACCGAAGAATATGTGGGGTAACTTCGATACTCCATGCGCGGTGTCCTTCGTAAAATGTACTATTGGTCCGAGAGCGACTGTCAGAATACCGAGAATGCCTGCAGCTATGCCTTTAAAAAATTAAAGTAAATTATTTAAAGTGTCTTCATTCCTCGCTTGAAAGACTGTCATTTTAGTAAAAATGCATGAAATCTTATATCAGTTTCAATGCAATGTATAGTCCCATCCATTATTATTACCGAAACAAATTTTAAATATTGTTTAATTTTGAGTCATTCCGACACAAGGATGTATAAGGACAAAATTTAGATGAAGAATATTACAGAAAGTAGCCATACTATAATCTAAAACTACTGTCTTTAAATATTTTTGGTCCGAAATTTATTGTAATTTCAAATTTCATACATTGTGTGAATATTGTATGCTAAAAATAAAAATGTGCTTATCCCGCTATACCCTCGTGTCCAACTTCATGCTATTTTATGGTTGATAACAGTCTAACAATACAAAAGAATAAGAAAGAAGCACCTGTTAAAGAATGAATTGTAAATTCTGATAAGGATAACTCATCGAAGAAGAAAACCGCGATCGAGCCAAAAATGGCACAGGCCATCCCAAATATTTGCAAGAATAAGTGTTGAGTTCTTTTCTCTTGTGTTTTCATTGGTGCCGCGGCACCATTCAAATTGTTGACCATTAGTATTCCTGAAGGCAGGCATAATTGATACTGCAATAGAAATCATCAATGCTTTATAAAATATGAAATAGTATGAAACCAAGAAACTAGAACTCACCTAAAAAGAGAGACCTCACCTAGAGAGGAAAATTTAAGTCATCAAATAACTTGTCTTTCCTACTAAGGTATTCTGTATATCATCCTCTAACTTCGTGATTGTTTCAATCCAATAAATAATTTGTTAAATGCTCTAGGCAAAAATATACAGAGCTTCTCATAATTTTACGCTAATATAAAAATACATATTACTTACCCCAGCAGTGCATAAAAAAATATGCAGATTTGCACCAAATTTCAGTTTGAAAGCTAAAGAATAATAGAATAAGGTCATTGTTGTGGCCCCGATCATCATGTGTGCCACGACGATGAGGGCTGACCCCCACACTCTCCGCTTGTATAGCCTTGGTGGGGGGTCCACAAGGACAATTTTGACTGGACCAACAAACTCAGCCACAGGGGCTTCGTTCTTAAGACATTCTAGGTTGCACATCTTATTTGCAAGATCCATTTTATTACTTTCGATTTAAAGGGACTAGAAATTTTGTTTTGGAATCTAAATACTAAAGCGCATTATATAAGATAATGTACGTATTTGGGCAATTCCAGGTTAATCTATATTGACAATGACTTTTACATGAAAGTATCAGTAATACAATAATGACATACATCAGATAAACTACAGATAAGTTTGTATACTTTTCGGATATAGACTAGGTTTATCTCGAAGATAATTTTTTAGCCTTATTATATAAAAATATACATCAGCCTTTATCAGCCTATAGCTTGCCTATACGGTACACTCCTATAATTTTAAACCAAATACGTATAAAGAAAAAAAACGGCGATAGCCTAGTAGATTGTGGAACAGACTGCCGCGACGAATGTCCGCAGGTTCAAAACCAGAGGACACACAATTCTGACTTTTCTAAAATTTATGGGCAAACATGCATTACAAGGAAACCTCTACTCCACTGTATACGTCACCCTTAAACATCGCAATATGTTAAGTTTCTAATACTAATGCTTTCTAATAAAACTTAAATAATCTTCCAACCATACCATAACAACATAATGCTTGTTGACAGAAATAGACAACGTGGAAGCCCATATGCATTAAGTTTTTGACCTTTCCTCTAATGAAATATAGAATGATTGTTTTGTTATATGATGTCTAAAAAAACGTAAGTTCAAATAGTAAACATCGAAAAAAAATTATTCATAGTTCATAGAATCGGAAAATCAACATGAATGTAACTGACGTTTGACCTTTATGAAGGTATGCTTTTATGTCAAAACTTTATAATTTTATGAGTATTTTTCAAATAAAACAACAAAGCAATTGACATTCAAAAATTAAAGGGTAAAAATCTTGAAAGCTCTCGTTGGACTATTAATATTTCAAGAATATCCAGTGCTTTGTACACAGCCGACCGGACAGACCCGCGGGACGACCGAGTTTCTCGTTTCAACACTATAGATATACAAATAAAGAAAAATAGACTGTATTTCAATGGAATAAAAATGTAAACGATCGCAGAGATATCTTTGTGTACCAGAAATTCAGTTATAGGAGCGTGAAAAAGCGGATCGCAAGCGTACACATAGCGCGATCCCTTGTCGACGATGTAGCGTAAAACTAACTTCATTCGAAATTTAAAAAAAGTTTTTTATATGCGGCCTAAATAATCACATTATTTTACAATAGTATCATGGCCTATTTATGTAACATATATAATATTGTATTATTTAAGAAATGTTTAAAATAGATACTACAACTATACAATTATTATAAAAGCTTGTTACATATTACTTTTATCATATAGTAATCACAAAATTTACGGTTATTTATTGATAACCGCTAGTATATTTAAGTCATTAAATTTACGGTTCTTTATTGATAACCGCTAGTATATTTTATTCAAATATTTATATTTGTTTTCGATGATGATTACACCGTCATTTAGATTAAGGTCTTAGTATGCGTACAAAGTACTTAAATTTGTGACACACCATTAAAAGGTAAATTGGTATCGGTTTCATGTGATAGGTCTCTCATATGTGAGAGTCCGCCTGAGTATTTGTAGGTACCACCGCAAAGTCTATTTCGGCCGCCAAGCAGCAGTGTGTAGTCAATGTTGTGTTCCGGTTTAAAGGACATTGTAGCCAGTGTAACTACTGGACATAATAAGACTTAACATCTCATGTCTTAGGATGGCGAGCGCAGTGCGATACCGAACACTACTTTGTAATTCAAAGTGTTGGATAGTGTTTCTACTGTTTATGGGTTGTCGTATCGCTTACCATCAGGCGAACGGCAAACTCGTCTCGTCATTCAAAGCAATAAAAAAAAGAAATTACATGCTTTACATTGCAATTGAAGATTTTTTTAACAAAGCTAATTACGTGGTATCAAATAATCGTTACTGACTACTCATTATCTCTCATAATATCTATCAGAATAATCATGAACGTGTTGCCAGCCTCTGAGAACACACAATATAGGTAAATAGCAACTATTTGTTCACACTTCAGGTTGTTTTTCTATAAGACAGTGGTACTTCCATCGCCAACTGGCTTATTTCTACTACAGATAAATAAACTACGAAAACGAAAACAGTCACACATCACGCTTTGATCTCCGAATGGGTAGGCAGAGGTGAAACCAGCGCACTTTCCGCCATATGTGCTCCGCCCCATGATGTGATGGTCATATCAGGGACAAATTCCAAACTAACTAATAAAATTGATTCGAACCTTGGACCTCCAGTGTCATGCCTAACGCTCATGCAATACAAATATACCACCTAGGCAGTCCACTTTAATTAGCGCCTATACATTTCATAACTCGCATAAAACGTAGTTCAAAGCAAACACTTAAACAAAACTATATTTCATCTATTATCAATATAACGTAAAGCATAAACGTACAATTCCGCTCCTTCCGAGAAACTAACTTATTGATTTAGCATTTTCCGGCACGATATGGTCTATTGTTATTGAGATATGACGGTTCGTGCGAACCATGTAGTTATCATAAAAACTAATGGCGCAATATCAATACTTACAAATTGTATTATCACATAGAAATTATCTAATTTATAATAAAATATAACGATTTATTTACTGAAATTTATAAAATTGTAATAGTTCATGTCTTGAATTTTCGATAAATTGATTGATACTATATTTTCAGAGATATCTCCGTGCATCTGTTAGAGTAAGTAAAAAGATAGAGTATAACACCGGATTCTACATAAACATTAAAACAGACCTCAAATTCGAATAGCATATTTTATATCTTTAGAGTATGCCGTCATCATTGAACAGTAAGTATTCGTTAATTAATGATTTTGTATGTTTACGTGAATATCAGACATTAGAATAAAATTTATTTTCCTTAATAGTCATCATTTTGTGGGGATACACCTATTATGTGATATTTTAATATGTTTCTTCAGTCGGCTTTTTTGCTTTTACATTCGAGATTTCGTTACTTACTTATTATAAACTTAACTTATTATCACATCCCTGCTTTCCAAATATCAGGTACATAAATTGAAATAAAAAGCGTCCCTAAAAGACTGTTAAACTTTTTACACATTTAGAAATAGCGTAGTGCGCGCAATGATCAAATCTTTGTTTTTAATGTTCACTCGCAGATGAAGCCATAATCCTCTACAAAATTACTTTACCTCCGAGATTCAAGCATCCGCCGACAAAACGATACCTCGGCTCGCCTACCACCATTACCTTTTATTACTCCAAAGGTACACGGGTTTGCTTTTTTGACGTATAAATATAAGAAATTGTCGTAATAAAAGGAATATCTTGGGTCGTCTTAATAAAGAGAATAATGCGCCATCTGTACCTAAACAAACTCCGCCGAAATACTTTTAAATAAATATAGCTTATTTATAAAATATTTGTTTACTCGACCTAGTTATTACGATGCGACGATGTAGTCTATGCACGTAAGGACTAAGGCATTAGTTCTTATTTATTTTGATAAAATCTTTTACTCTATTTTCTTATTTAAGTTTAATTACATATATTTTTTTATTAAAACGAGCACGACAAAGTGGTCCCACTGCACTCGATGGTAATGGAGTGGAGCCCAATAGAATTTCGAATGACGAGGGATGATTATCGTTCGACAGTGGACACAATTATGCCTGATGGAATCGGATATACACAGGCTGATCTTGGAACGCGTCCAGTATGACGGGTTTTAACACCTTGTGCACGGTGGACACTATCCGGGCGGATATAAAATATATCCAACCACCATCAAAATATGTAATGAGCCAAATAGCTCTTGTTCAGTACAAGCATATATATCTATTCTATACTTATAATAAATCTGTAGAGAGGTCAATTCTGTACATGAAATATATTTCCAAAATAACTATCAGGGGGTGATTAGGGATCGATACTGATGCCAAAAATGCAATTAGTAAAATTTTTGCCTGTCTGTCTGTCTGTCTGTCTGTCTGTCTGTCTGTCTGTCTGTCTATCTGTCTGTATAACCGTTATAGAAACAAAAACTACTCGACGGATTTTAACGAAACTTGGTACAATTATTTGTCATACTCCTGTGCTGGTTATAGTATACTTTTCATCACGCTACAATTAATAGGGAGCAGAGCAGTGAAGGGAAATGTTGGGAAAACGGGAGAAGTTACTCCATTTTTTAAGCTTCCGTCGCGTGTGCACCCTTAATGGTTAAAGCTACGCAGAAATCATGTATTACGGAATTGTTCTCCTTAAAATTATGTAAAAAATATCCCACGACAGCATATGTTTATCTTTTATGGTTGACTCAGAATAACACGTGTAACTCCCGATAGCTTAGCAGTTCGAAGCTTTCTCATTATATTTGTCTACTCTTACGTTTATAACACTCTCAGTCATCCCTAATTTAAATAGTTAACATTATTAAATATTCCATAAAAAATAATCATAGAAATCGGTATAGAAACACCAAAGTTATACATGAAATAGGTACGCTAATAATAAGCCATCACGCGTGAATACTGAATCATGCTATAAGCTTCCTTCGATTTCACCAGGATCCCATCATCAGACCCTGACCGGACAATCGGACCACCTGCATACCACCATACATTAAAAAACATCCCGACAAATTGAGCACCTCCTCCATTTTTGAAGTCCGAAATCCACGCGGGCGAAGCTGCGAGCGGAAGCTAGTTGTAAATAAAACAATCTCATTCATATCGTTTACATTAATACGATGAATAGCACGAACACTTCTCCAAAGTTATCGATGTTCTTTAATCTGTGTCGATACACAGACTGTATCAATAACAAAAACTGCACCATAAACATTTAAAGAAGAAATTAATTCGATTCGCGGTGCAATTACGCGAAGTCACGACCACCAGTGATTCATGATTTTCATTACGATATAAATCATCTACGAGACGTGTGAATTTACATAGCATAGTCAAGAATGCGTATAAACATGCGATATAATTAAGGCAATACGTAATGAACTTTATTTGCGTTCTTGTGGTGTGTATTTCATTGTTTAATGATGTAGTGGGGATTTTATTTACGATAAATGCATGCGAGTACAGAAGGGCACGTGTAAGTAAAAGCATCGTTGATTATTCCCATGAAAATAATTTTCGAATACTGAAACAATTCCGCTTCGCAGATCTTATATAGGTCTATAAGAACAATCATTAAAAAAAATATATTATATGTCTGGAATAAACTTGTTTCGAAATTAAATGTAACATTGGACATATCTGGTATGTACGTTTTACAAATGAGGATTTTTATAAATTTTCAATCTTACTTAAAAACCAAGTGCACCAAAGCATGCAGACTACATGAATGATGCAACTTCTATTCGTATTTATGAAATGTGTCGAAAACTTCACCGAAGCTTTGTACGCGAAATGTAAATATATGAGCAGCGAACCCTTCTGCAATAGAATCGCTTAAAAGCATTGTCTTGTTTTCTTGTGAAATGAGATGTTGGGTTCTTAGCGTCTTTGAAGATTTCCTAGAGTTCGGGAACTTTCTCTCGCATGTAAGAAATGGGTTTTGAACAACATCCGTTCAGAATTCCGAGTTCAATGGCCAGGTGTCGTACTTCTGAAACTTGACCATCTTCGTAAATATTGCTTTTGTAAAAGTTAGATTATATGGATACGTTTCCGTTAAATTATTATTCCAAAGACAAATGTTAATAAAAATCTCACTTTCAAACGTATCTTTTCTGTTATAGGTATTAACTATTATATGATATACTTAGGTGGTTAAGGACTTGTTAAGAATTATGAGCGTTGCGTATGAAAATGCTATGCTGTGATACGTGTATTGCAGTGCCGAGTACCTTTCAATTCAAATTTATACTGTCTAGGAATAATTTTGTCGCATTCTATCCTTCGAGCCTTTTCCTCATTTCGATATTAACACTAAAATATGAAATCAGTTACACATGATAATATATACTTTTTAGGCTTCACATATAAAAAAATAAATTAATTATAGTTGAAATTCAAAAACAAGCGATTGATATTTACAATATCGTAATCCTAGCTATTTGAATGACCATGGAGTAATGGTAAAAGTTGAAAACACAGCGAAGTGACCAATACGTTTGCTGTATAAATCGCGCGTTGTTCCAACAATAATTGCAACAATAAACTTCACGGCTGACATGCAAAAAGTAATAAAAATCCATCGTAGCAGCTTTACTGCGCCGTTGTTGCACCAAACTGCATATAAACCACACGATTGCTCTTTCATAGTTGCATTGCCGGTTGCTGATTTGTGCATTGTTGCATTTTATTGTCACTAACTGTTATATAATATTTATAACTGATATTACAGGTATTTCCTTGAAGAAAACTATGGTCATAAGGCGTCTGCACAATGCTGTTTCACTGAGAATTAATTTCATATTCTTAATGGGTCACACATTATTTACAATGAAGCAGTGTCGTCAACGTTGGTATCCTATTTTATTATGGTACTATTGAAAACCACAACTATATGACTATCTACTCGACTTTACCTGACTAATGATGAAATTTCTGCTCTATTTTCCTATTGACATTGAAATTACAATTCCAATATTAATCTAAGGTATTCTTTCTACTTTACAAAAGATCAGAAAATGAATAATGAGTCAACTGCTACTGAAATCGACAACATTTAAGGGTTCAGTACAATAATAGCAAAATTATTTGCATAACACAAAACTTATAATTTGAATCCTATTAACATAAAATTTAGGAGGTTAATTGTGTGGTTGTTGATTATTACTTGTACACTTAAAGTTAAGAAATAAACACTCTTGGCATCTATATAAGTCACCAAGCACCACCGGTAGTATTCAATATGTTACCTAAATATTGAAGTGGTCGAAACACAGAATTAAAGCAATGCCGAATTTTTCTTTTTGTTTTAATTATACAGAATTGATTAGAAATAAAATAAAACTACGACACTAAACGCAAGTTTTCTAAAATATATAAAAGTACAGTAAAACAAATTCCGACGGTAATTAAGTCATTTGTAGTTAACTCAGCAAAGCTGCGAATACTTTGTAATTTAGAGCTATTCTCTTTCGTATAGCCGCGATATATACAAAGTCGCTCGGTATAAACAAGCAGTTTGAAGTGCTAAAAGCAGCATTCACCTCCAATTTGCGTACATTTTTGTTTCAACTCGCAGCTGGTTTTTGTTTCATTAAGTCCGCTAGTCTAGGCTCGGGAATATAGGTCCTAGCCTATTGTCTCGTGGCATTGTGGTATTCAGGCTTGTGCCAGTCAACGAGCAATTTTCTCATTCCCCATTATGCAGTGTTATTATTCTCATTGTTAGGGACACATACATATTGTCTTATTAACGCTCTAATGCGTCAGAATGGTGCCGTTGAATGGAAGCCACGGTAAGTGTTGCTATTACGTTTTATGTGGTTTGTTGGAACATGTTTGCCTTTAATCATAAAAAATTAACTCTATTATTTGTTAGTCGTAGGCCACTTTGCGATGTGAAACGCAAAGAATATAAAAGAGATGCTTTGGCGACGTGGCATTGTATTTGATAATGGGAAAAATAAGGGTTCTGTTTTATGGTATTCATTTTATTACGTGTATAACAACGCCTGTAACGATGATGATTAGCTCGGAGTCGTAACAAGCAGTTTTATCTGCCATTATTATGAACCACCATACAAAAATAATACAACAAAGTTATTTCCCATCCGCAAATACAGACGTAAGCCCAGCCGTATCATTATCTAGGAGCGGAATTTTCCGCTTATTATTTTTTACAGTTATTTCCTCGTTGACCCGGCCCTATCGTTAGTGGGGCCGCGCGACCCTCAGGTGCCATCCTTCATTAATCTTATTCCCCGCGCGCGGAACTCCAAGAATCTTAATTTGAAGTTTCGACGCTTCTCTTTATCAGAACTATGCGAAAAGAATCCTTCGAAGAGGTATTCATTAAAACGAAGTAACAGAAATGAGGGATTCTCTTTGTTTAAAATATTTCTTTGAATGTTTTGTCTTCAAAACAATCGCGTCATCTTTTTACAATTATGAAACATCTGAACGGTCAAACGTTTACGGCAACTCTGCTCAAAGTTTTGAATATTTTCCGGGATGTTCAATGCTTTTGTTAAAGTTTTCGGAATATTTGAAAGGTGAAACATTTCGTTTATTAATTAATCGACCTTATTTAGACGGTAATAAAGCTATATAAGATGGTTTATTGTTATAGTAAAGAAAAGAACTTATTGATTAAACAAAGGTATTACTTATACACCACCTAAATTTATCCTATATTTTTATCACGCATAAAATATATTTACTGAGACGCAGAAATAATTCTACGAGAAAATACATACAAGTACCTAATTTAAAAGTAGGGTCAGTGGGGATTAAAGTTGCAAAGTTGAGCAAAGATAAAAATATCTGCAGGAAAGCATTTCAGGATACATCTTTAGTTAGCAACATTAAGACGGGCATCTAAAGGTGCTCAAGCATGTCTGAGAGCCTAACTTTGACCGGTGCAGGGTAACCGTAGCGTCTTAATGAACTTGTGAAGTTCGTCCTTAAGATACAGTCAAGCAAATCTAAATCTTATTACACAGCACGAAAATTCAAAATTGTATGGATGGATAAATTGAAGATGTTAAATTTCGTGGTCAGTTCCGAGTTGTTGGTGAGGTTACATTATTGTTGTGGGAAATACAATGTAGAATGAACGAGAATATAAATAAATGAATGGTGAACACGCTTGTTCGTAACGTTTCTAGCACCCTAAAATTACAACGCATCTAGGTAAATCTTCAACATTACAAGGGTAATATCGTTAAAATTTTATTAGTCCCACTTATAGTAATGTGATATTTATGACGTAGGAGAAAAGGCCCCTGAAGTTTATTGTTTCATGGTTGAGGAGAGACGATGAATAAACTTGGCAATTTATGCCAGCTGTAAACTTAACAGTAACCGTAAACTCGAATAACAATCGCACAAATCTTCAACGTTATTCTGTTATTCTAATTTTCACAGTTACCTAAGGAAATTTCGAATACCTTATATAATTTTATTTACTTAACGGGAATTTGTTTGGCTGTCAATAAATCATTGTTTTCTTGCGTTTTATTATACATTGTTATGAGTATATTCGATATTTAAAAGGAAATTATTTCTGCCAGGAAAAGATCTCTCTGGTGGTCCATATCTGATTATACATTGGATATATTTATGTGCAACTTGCGGGAATACACAAAAATAGCCCATAGGTATATTGAAACCAATTGTTGGGATTAATAATTAACCTTGTTATAGTTCAAACTGTTATGGTGTTATTATTATACGTGTAAATTATAAATAAATTTTAGCGTCTGAACTACATCCTTAGTTTAAAGCTGGTATATCTCGGTTCTTCGTATTATTACTTTTCTATCCACACCCAGCTGATAATGTCTCGATAATTAATCACAATGATGACTTCGCTTTGCCAAATCAAGACCTGTCGTAATTTATTATTTTCTAGTCTAAGGAAATTATGAATAAATATTCAGTGAATAATAGCATTTAGATACTTTAAATCTTGAGACATACTTTAATGATGTCGTGGTCCTGCATATATATGCTCAAATTAAATAAATATATAATCTATTACATCTTTGCACACCTGTCATTATACTTCTTTTATTTTTTGGTATTATAAAACATCTTTGTAAAACGCTAACAAATTCAGTAGGCCCCGGTAATCGATTCGGGTCAATGTCAATGCCATCCATCATACTCTGCTCGCGTAAAAACTGAACGCATGGATCACTTCATAGCCCGATCGTATATCATACGTCCACTCATTACGTTAGGTTGACGTAAATTATATGACAAAAGTTACTTTAGAATAAAGTCTATTTCATGAGTCTTTTTTATTTTTATAGAAGAAAGCCGGGAAGCGTAACGTGATGGATGGTGTTTACTATGATTCTTAAATACCCAGTGAAATACTAGTTACATTGTCATCATTTAAAGAATAAAAATTGGTAAAATTGATATTTTTTACTTTTAATAAAATTATCTTACATTAAAATCACGGCATACATGAAATTCGAATCGTTCCTTTTTGAAATTAAAAATACATACTTTTTGTTTCCTAACTTGGCAATCGAATTTATAACGTCCCGGATCACATCTCGAGTACTTTGACTAGAATAAATTATCTTACGTTTATATAGACATATAATTAGATCATGAATAAAGATAGAGGGCGGTTACAAAAAAACATCGCCATCTTTAATATTCATAGTGTGTAATTGTAATTGCTAATGCACGCGCGTTGTCGACGGGGGTAGGCAGGTAGTACAAACGGGCAAATGAGATTAGCATCCTAATTCCTTGATTGATGCTAAACCACCCCACCCATGTCGCGACCCGTATGCATAGTAAAGTCATAATTTGACGTCATTGATTATTACGCACGCTGGAAACGATACGCAATCTTTAAAGTATCAACTAACAATTTATTATTTTATAGTAACAGTTAAAGTTAAGGTTATAGCTTAAGGTCCATTTTTCATACATTTTGTTTCACCTTTAATCTGGGTAACTAAACAAGTATTGACAAGTAAAGAATTTAAATTCACGTCTAGTTAGTGATTAGTTCTCGCAGTTGAGAAGAAAAACGTAAAAATAATTAATATGCATGGATATTTCGGCCTTTAAAATTTAATACGACGAAATTTTAAAGGCCGAAATATCCATGCATATTAATATTTTACGTTTTCTTCAACTGCAGAACTCACTAACTAGAGTGAATTTAAAACTTGTCAATTTAGTTACAAGTTAAAGTGAAACAAATGTATGAAAAACTATAATCTTAATATTACTTTTATAAATATTATGAGTTATGACGGTATTGTCAAAACATTTATGGCTCCTACTTGTTGTGTCTTATGTGTTGTGGTAGCTCATGGCCTTTACTTTAGCAATGTTTGTTTCATCGGAACCCGTGGCTTTTAATTTAGCAAGCTTCGTGTTGTGGCAACTCAAGTTTACCGACCTTGGTGTTGTAGTATCTCATAACTTATACTTTAACGACGTTTCTGTTGTGACAACCTATGTCTTTTACTTTACCCATGCTCGTGTTTTGCTAATCCTTAAGTCTTTTACTATAGCATTTTCCTTTAAAGTTTATAAAGAAACTGAATGCACATTTTTGTACCTATACCTGTAATCACTTTGTAGATAAGTCGCATATTTATTTTTATCAATTAATTACTAGTTCACGTTACGTACGTCTAGGAAATATACATTACACAATTTACAATCATCGTCATCGAAAACAAATTTATCAGTTTATCGTAAATTTTTTAAATATCTGTCATATTAAAGGATTAAGAACTCCATCGAAATATATGTGTATTACATTTAAAATAAAAACAAAATCAGATGAATCACATAAATAAATGTTAAAAGAGCAGGTTTCACTTATAATAAAAAGAAAACATATTTGATTCTAATATACCTTCTTACTTGTTTCCTTTTTTTTAGAAGAAAGAAGGTATATATTCTTTCTTCTAATTAACTTCAGACCACCATTTGATCAGCACTAAGAATGTTTAATGATTTTTAATATTAATACTTCTAAGAATATATTACATATAAGTACATCTTAACAATTCACTTTAACTATTTATAGTGCTTTTCTATTTCATAAAATTTAAATGTGATGCGACAAGTCAAATGCAAGAACCAACATTAAAGAGCAAAAGGGTGACCAACACTGATATACCTTTGTGGATAAATATCAGAAATATTTTTACCTTATGTATATTTGAGTCAATGGCATATCAGTCACGAATAGCACCGATAAATAAATAATGAAATTATCGTAAATCTAAAATTTCAAGTACAATCAATCGACATATTTCCCTATATAGAAAATGTGCAAAATATACGATAACTTATTCATAATCTTTCTTAATTAATTAATTAATAAAATTCTTTGTGAATTTATCGTTCGCTTTAACGGTGAAGGAAAACATCGTGAGGAAACCTGCACATCTGAGAAGTTCTCTATAGAATTCGAAGGTGTGTGAAGTCTCAATCCGCATTAGGCCAGCGTGGTGGGCTAAGGCCTAATCCCTCTCAGTAGTAGAGGAGGCCCGTGCTCAGCAGTGGGCAAGTATATAATACAGGGCTGATATTATTATTATTATTATGTATAATAATAATCACTGCAACCTAAATACCCGACATACGGAACTAGCACGGACTCTTTAGAATCACATTCCTCAAAACCGAAGCTATCAACGCAATCAGCGGAATAGGAAATAAAACTAAAAGGAAAAACCTTAATCATATACTAAGAGAATATTTATTTACGATTGCGCTTCCAGCTGTATTTTATTATTTATTTAGCGTAGAGTGCGCCGGGCGTCAAAACCGGCACGCGGTTAATATTTCACAGCGCCGACGTTAAGTCGACGGAGATTTATGGAGCGGCAATAGCCTGTGTTCTACAATTAACT
Organism: Manduca sexta; assembly: GCF_014839805.1. Lineage (NCBI taxonomy): Eukaryota > Metazoa > Arthropoda > Insecta > Lepidoptera > Sphingidae > Manduca > Manduca sexta. The sequence continues at coordinate 20,894 of NW_023593649.1, forward strand.
AGCCTGCGGACCAGGGATTGCCTATTTGTATGTAGCTTTGATACCCTTGAAACAATAAGCCTACAGGAAATAAAATGAAATGAATAAACTTGCCAATACGATTTTACGTTACCATTCTATAACTAAATGATGGGGAACCTTCTCCGACGGTACTGTATATTTTTCTGTCATTCTATCAAACCGATGATTTGTTTTCTATTCATTTATGTTTTATACGTACACGGTCAAGTGAGCCCACCTGATG
>NW_023593650.1:0-3205 GCF_014839805.1 Manduca sexta
TATTAATATACGTTATTAATATGGGTATAAAAAAATACTTACATTTAGGTTTTAAATTGAATTTATCTGCCACTTCCATCCAACAAGCGTGAGGTAATTTACGATATTCGTGATATTTATTTTCTGTCCTTGTTAAATTTTTCACATCGAAACGTATTTGGTTCAGATGAAGCAAGTTTAAATCAAGTGGAGTTCGGCAACAGGTAGGGAGACTAGCATCTCCGCCATGTTTGATTTCTATATGAGAATGTGTGAGATTTATATATAGGTATCAGGGTCCTTCTCAGTCTACGGGGGCATATTCGTATTTTTGCAATTACGTGCTTTCTAATCCAAGGACAGCTTTGATAGCCGTATAGGTAAAAGTGGCAAAAACCCCTATTTATTTTTAAGACGGATATGCCCACGAAGACGAAATAGCTCTAAGGTATATTGCTTTTTATGGCTCGAATACTAGAGTATTTTTATTATTTTTATTTAAACTTAATAGGCGATAGCCTAGTTGGATGTGGAACGGACTGCCAAGACGAATGTCCGCAGGTTCAAATCCCAAGGGCACACACCTCTGACTTTTCTAAAATCATGTGTGAATTAATCGTTCCTTTAACGGGAAGGAAAAACATCGTGAGGAAACCTGCATACTTGAGAAATTCTTTATTAAGAATTTTCGAGGGTATGTGAAGTCTACCAATCCAGCGTGGTGGACTAAGGCCTAATCCCTATCAGTAGTAGAGAGGCCCGTGCCCAACAGTGGGACAGTATATAATACAGGGTTGATATTATTATATTATAATCAAAGAACAGCTTTGGTGACTATATAGGGGTTTTTGGCTCTTTTACCCATACGGCTATCAAAACTGTCCTTCGATTGGAAAGCACGTAACTGCAAAAGACGGATATGCCCGCGAAGACTTAATAGGCCCCCTGACTATATTACTTTATAGCTAGCACTGTATGCTAGGAAAGATAAAACATTAAATAACCAGTTGAACGTTTTGTTTAGGTTTAATTTTTCGTTCCTATTTTAATTGTATAGTTATCAAACATAGAGTCTTGTTTTTGGTTTTCGTTTATAGTTCAATCTCAATTATATTAAAGCAATAATTGAAACATAAATAGATACATTCTGGTATTTATCGTCATAATGATCTTAAAATGATTGCCAGGGCACGATGTATTCGACGATCTACCAGTCACCATTATGTCGGTGTATTCCATAATTACTACTGACATTTTGCAAGTGCTTGGCATAATACTAATGAATTCAGAAGAATCATTTTGTTGCCTAGTTGAAGATACTCGAAGGGAACGGTTAAACACAGTAATCAAAGATATTTTATTAAATAAAATCTAAGTATAGTTGACGATAGTTTCGACATACATTTTGAAAAATGACTTTTTAATAATGGCATTTATTTTACTGAAATCTTCCATATATATTATAAAACCGACTCCTTCGCATCTGTCTGAACGCGAAAGGTACACTTAAAACTACCGCATAGATTTAAATGAAATTTGGGAGATAGTTTAAGATCCGAGGAAGGACATAAGCTACTTTTTATCTCGGGATATATATAACAAGGCTTTTGTCCTAGAAAAACTATTTCATGCAAGCGAGGCTCAAGCAAAGGTTGTATACATTAAAACCACGATTCACATGAGTTATCAAATGTACTGTATTGCATGCTCAAGAATTTTAAAATACTTTGAAATTATCATTGCAGGTCTGACTACAGTTTTTAATTAGTACCCACAATTGAATGTCTCGCGGACTTGCTTTAATAATTTATGGAATACCAATTTTTCTCCCAGACAACACGGACCGTCTCGTCATAATGAGAAATTAAATTGAAGTGTCTCTTGTCTTAAATTTTAATGCGACGAAATGTTTTGTTATGAGACGGAATAAGCCTTTGCCTTGCTTTCAACGATTGTAAAAAAGTGTTATTGTTTGTTAACAGTTTGAATGATTATTTTTTCAAGTAAAAGAGCAATTATATACCTATTTCATGTATTTTTATTTGCATTAATTATCGTCAATATTATATACGATCTATAATGTAATTGTTTTTTTTTATAATTTAAATATATCAAAATTTTCAATTGTGAATTAAAGGGCATTTACAAGCGTGATGAAGCATAATTTGCTCTTAAACTTTAAAATCTATTTGCAATATTACTCGGAGCTACATGGATATTAGCAGCATCTTGAGTCTTAAAAGGATTTCAATGTTTTATTTATAAACGCAGTCTGCAGCTCACAGCGCAGTGTCATTTAATATATGGAATGGTCGGAAGCAATGGAATCATGTGAAAGGTTGTGCTAAAGTTATTTGTTTTTTAAACTTCTTTGTTTGTTTTCTTGGTAGAAGTGGGAACCATTGTCCATTACTGGAGAATTACATTGTAGTTGGCACTAAGCTAGCAGCTATCATTTTTATCATTTTTATCATTCCAATAGATATTGGATATAAGCTAGCTAGCACTAGCGTATATCCAGTATCTATTGGAATGATAAAAAATATTAAGGTATAACAATATTAATACTATGACTAGTGATAATGAGAATAAATACTATGTATTTAGCTAATAATCAGATAGTAATCTGATGGTATGAGGTCACATACCCACACGAATATCATGAAAGACGTTTATGTCACTGCGTTGTCCATCTGTAACAGGTGAAGAGAATGTATTTTGTGAGACGCTAAAAATACATCACCAATCGTTATAAACAAGAAACACTTAAATGTGTTATTTCACTTAATTTCCTAGAAGTAGTACAATCATAGTTTAGTGATCCATTCATATCGTTGTCTACTATTCCCAATCAAAAATGTTCCATAGTAAATCAACGATGTTACGCCAAACAACGAGTTAATAACAAACTTATTATATCGCGACGCGGAGGGTGGTGGGAGGGCGCTAATTGGAAATACATGAGAAATTTGCATTTTACTTTGTCCTCCGAACTCCCGCTGGAGTGCCGTTTCGTCGAGAATTCCTTTGTCGATTCTAAAATGTATCAAGTCTGCAGTGCTCCTAGATCCTCAGAGCGATTATTAATAATGACATTGCTCTATCATTAGACGTTTTATTATTAAAATATTCCTTGCTCTTAACGTGTTTATTTATACTTTCATCGTATTTTCTATTTTTATAAGGGATTAACAAGTGAGTACATTGATAATGAGCGAAAGGAGAA
>NW_023593651.1:0-21119 GCF_014839805.1 Manduca sexta
AGATTACTAAACTAATTTAGTTAAATAAACAATCAACAATTAAGAAATCGTCGAACAAAAAATAATATATACTGGTTACCAATTTTGGACTCATTCGTTAATGTATTTATCTAGCTAGAAAAGAAATTCACGTCAAATTAATAACCTCCATTTTGAAGTCAGAAATACAAAATTTAAACTTACAATAAGAAAAATCTTATCACTTTATTCAATACAGCATAAATTACACGATCATCTATACAATACTATACAATCATGATGTTGGAGTACTTACACATGAGTTTACAATTTCTTACAATAATTGCCGTGTCTGATCTTGTAAGTACCCGGAGGACATGTGCAATCACAGCGCTGTATTCTGGGGATGTCAGTTAATCGAGCAATGCGATCATCAACGCCTTCATCAGAGCTCTTCGGCGAGCAAGCCTCCTCCACGTCAGGCACCACGGCCTTCACCAAGTGCTCGTGTCGAAGCAGGTGGGTGAAGGTGGCCCAGGTGTAGATGTTGCACCCGTGCTCCTCTGCGGTGTTGGAAGTGGAGACGATGCCGCGGAGGAAGAACCGATCGACACCGTCTATCTAGGAGAACATGAGACCTCCGCCGCTGTCGCCGCGACACACCGCCGTGCCTGCAGGTATTGATTGACAATGAATCTAGACAATGGCGCTTTGTCTACTCATAACAAACCAGCCTCCAACTATGATAATAATGATGGTCCTAATTACTGAATTACTGGAGGTTATTGAGAAATTTAGTCGACATTTTCCACTATTGTTTCTGGATATAGTATATCTAGTGTACGGTATTCAAAGTAATGGGGTCACACCATAGATATCGTCTACAGGATGAATGGTCCGGCTCCACCGAAGACCATTGTCTTTAGGAAAATCTATACTATTATATAAAGCTGAAGAGTTTGTTTGTTTGTTTGAACGCGCTAATCTCAGAAACTACCGGTTCAAAATGAAAAAATATTTTTGTGTTGGATAGCCCTTTGTTTGTGGAGTGCTATAGGCTATATATCATCACGCTATACCCAATAGGAGCGGAGCAGTAATGGCTAATCTCAAGAACTACCGGTTTAAACTGAAAAATTGTTTTGTGTTGGATAGCCCTTTGTTTGTGGAGTGCTATAGGCTATATATCATCACGCTATGACCAATAGGAGCGGGGCAGTAATGAAACATGTTGCAAAACGCGGAAAATGTATTAGTTTTGAGATGCGTGCGCTGCGTAAATGGTTAAAGTTATGCAACAATGATGTATGACGGGATTGTTCCTCTTAAAAGTTCTACAAAAATATACTATAAATGAAAGTCCCCGTTGCATCTGTCTGCCTGAACGTGTTAAACTCAAAAACTACCCAACGTATTAAGATGAAATTTGGTATGGAGACAGTTTGAGACCCTGGGAAGAACATAGGCTCCCAGCAAAATATATAGCGTGACTTTTATAACGGAAAACTTTAGTCTAACTATCGTGTTTAATTTGCTGTGCTTAAAACACTTTTAGATTCAACATGTTGAGTTTTCCTAACTTGGGCTTAAATTCTAACAAAACGTTATAATATTAATTTATTTCAATAGTAGTGTAAGTCCACTGGAAAACTTATTAATAAACAAAATGAAAAGCAAACTACTGCTGCTGTGTAAATAATGCCAGAAACATAAAGTCAGAAGATTCCTGTATAGCAGTAGAAACTGTAGTGGGAGATGTAATAGACCTTATTAGAAATGACATAGATACCGTTATTGTATCCGGCGCAGATCTTGTCTCCTGTGATGTAACTTCTGAAGGCCACTGGGCTTTCGTCGATGCATTTGTCGATGGTGACACTCGGCAGTATGGCGGCTCGCAGCACTTGGGACGGCCGCGCGTCCTCCCCGGTCAGACCCCAGCCTGCCACCTACATGGACGTGGTAACATATCTCTTTTAAAATTAAAATATTTTTCGGATTTTCGAAGACTGCAGCCTTCGTGGCTACGGAGCGTACTGAGGTGTTGATCAACCGCAAAGTCAAAGTTACAATATCTACCTACATAATGATTTCTTATGTTTACGCGAATGTTAGACATTGAAATAAAAACTAAAAACTATTTAAACGGATTTTATCGCGGTTTTTTATATTATTATTTTCTCCCGACGTTTCGAAGACTTTGCAGCCTTCATGGTCACGGGGGGGACTGAGGTGTTGTTCATCCGTAAAGTCAAAGTTACAATATCTACCTACATTTTACAATTATACAAAAATTTTAATTTTTTTGCTGTTGGTGGTCCGATCTACGCAGAATGAGCTCACAGTGTCTTGAAGTCTGGCAACTGGTTTTTGGGTTCCGATTTAATTAAATGTAGAACTTGATCCCAGGCTCATGCAAGCTTTCAATCATCTACCCTATTGAAATTTTGATGTATTTTAATTTATATATCTATATATCTTTATAATAGGGTTGGTGACGACCCTTTTAAATAAATTTATCAAAAATGTATTTTATACAACATCTTTCGAAAAAGAATTTAAAAACTCCACGCAATAATAGTTAAGTTATAAAGCTTTGAAAATCTGCTTGGTAGATGTTACCATTATTGCGTAAACTGTTGTGTACAGTTTGAAGGTCATGGTAATCAGCTAAATTACTGAACATTAAGAGATTTAACCTCTTCTTCAGTTAATTACAGGGTCATGTTGAAATTGCATAAGTAAATTATACTACATGTTTAAAATCTTGAAAAACTTTACAATACTCGAACATCGGTCTATCGGCATATCGGGCACCAATTAGGTACTTCGAGCTAATATTAAGTAGGAAAACCCATTATCACTTTGGCTGACCCGCGGATCGAACAGGAGACCTCAGCAGTGCTGTACCATAATACAACTGCGCCACCAGGCAGTCAACGTTTTAAGATTTCTAGATTTTAGCATCACTCCACTATGATTTATTAGCTGGTGTTATATTTGTATCCGTCTGGATAGCGTTTGTTTACAAGGTATAAAACCCACCAGAGGCGTCACATAAATGCGTCGCTTTCCGCGATCAAATAATATACAATATTTTTCTAATATTTTGTTTTTTTACTAATGGTATATCCCATTGAAGTTACCATTGTTAATTACGTCGAGAAAATTTTATCTTTTGTTCCATTATTGCCCGATTATAAACTGTGTAATAAATAAAATAAAATTGTATGGATTGGTAAAAGATTAGTCTATCTAAGCCCCTCCATTTACCAAAAGCAGTAGAGCCCGTTTCCAAATATATAAAAATTATCAATCAAGACGCTGACCTTTCCAGTGTTCCCATCCCACAGCTGCTCTTCATCCAAACGCTCGTCGAAGCTGACGCAGGCCGGCTTCACAAACTCGCTGTTGTGGAACTCCTTCTCTACTATGACAAGGGCGATGTCATCTTGGAAGTTGGCAACGTTGCCTTGGTATCGGGGTGGTATTATAATTTCTTTCACCTGTACACACATTAGCAGGTTCTTTTTAAATATTTCCCTGATGACAACGTCGGGGGAATCCTGCAAATGCTAGATTCCACTGGCTTAATGACAACATGGTTACATGAAAAGAAGAAGGGATCAGTACGGGATTTGATATGGGAAAGGGAATTACTAGATATTTGAAGTTTGCCACTGAAAAGGGTAGTAGTAATTCGAAACGGTCGTTCGTGATTTAAATTTACCCTAATATTATAATTAATAACAGTATCTTATTTAGAATTGGTTAAAAACCTAAAAAGAGTTTCTCTATCTCAGTTTCATTTACAAAACTATAAAACTATATTTACTAAACTACGATTATCGCCAGACAGGAAAAATAAAACTATTCTCTCTTTCCTCTGACTTATGATCTAAGACATGAGGTCAACTGCTATCTGTAAACGTTGCGGAATTGGAAATTACGTTTTTATATTCGCGATTAATCTCAAGGGCATCAATTGGGAAAAACCCTAACTTTAGGTGGCGGTTGGATATATCTTATATCCGCTCGGATAGCGACCATCGTAAACAAGGTGTTAAAACCCGCCGTAGTAGTTCAAGTGTGTCACGTTCCGGGATCAGCTTTTGTATATCCGGATCCAACATGCCTGCATAATTGTGTCGACTGTCGAGGGATAATCATCTCTCGTCAATCAACATTCTATAGGACCCCCACAACTTACCATCAGATGCAGTGGGGCCACTATACCGTGATTAGAATAAAAACTTTACTTTATCAGCTCTCAGGGTAAAACGTAGCCTACCATACTCAGAAACAGTTTAGCCTCTTTTGAGGAATTGCAGAATCGGACCAAGTCACAAAGTATAGCACATTCAAAAAAACTTAAAATTGTATTATCCGTAAAGTACTTGAAAAAAAAACTGTCATTTCCCACTCGCTCTCCCTCTATTAATGATACTTAGTAACTAATAAAAAGGACTCACTCCAACAGTGACCTCGAGTAAAAGCAAGGACACACAAAAACTCACGTCTGATTTCTGAGCTCCGGTGTCGTGGGCATCGTTCCAGGGTCTGTATATTTTGCCGACGGCCACTGCGTAGTTGGCTACGGATGGTTTCTGCCTACTTTCAGAGAAGCAGTGAGCAGCTGGAAGAGAAATTTGAAGATTTTACTGGTAAACCATTGATTGTTGTGTTTGTAGCTTCATAATAGACAAAAAACACACAGGAACTGTTTGCCAGGACCAGGGAAAAAACAGATATACATACGAGTATAAATAAAGATAAGTAGATGTCGTTCTGGGTCAGCTATTTTTAAAGATAAAATCAGACACCCAAATATTATTTTAATAGTAATACAAACAAAGACTTAATTCGATAACACAAAAAAATATAACATAGAGTTCCGACCCAAGGAATCCTAAATAAATATCTGTTTACGTATCAATTATAATTAATGAAATAAAAAACCGTTATTTACAAAAAAAACTGGGAAGAGATTTATTTTAATTTGAATGAGGTTTCTTTACATCTTTTCACCTTGCCATAGTGGGGCCCTATATATGTTGGAGCTCTTTAGGGCAGTGCAAACTTTGGGCGCCTGCTTAGTTTAATGTAAGTATGGGCCAAGAGGAGCCCCAAAGCTCGGGGGCCCCGTATCACTGATACGGCTGATACAGCTACACCCTCACCTTTTACTACTAAAAATACGATACGATTTGTATTTGAGTAGTTTTTTTTTTTAAGTTAGAACGACGTCTTGACCGCCTTCTCTACTGACCTGACACAACCACATTTTTTGCGATAAGTGTGCCGCCACAGATTTGCATGTATGGCGTGGTGCTCTTCGTATATATCCCTGCGTGCCACGGAGACATCCGCATCTCTTCCTTGAAGCCCCCGCTTACAAAATGATCCAGCCTATCTGTCTCGCCTTTCCCACCTCTCCCGCCTCTCCTGCCAGCGAAGACCGTCGTAGCTGGAATATAATTTTACTAGTGATAGGTCTCTCATTTGTCTGAATGAAGGTACCACCGCAATGCCTATTTCTGCCGCCAAGCAGCAGTGTGTAGGTGATGTTGTGTTCCGGTTTGAAGGACATTGTAGCCATAACTACTGGACATAATGAGACTTAACATCCCATGTCTCAGGATGACGAGTGCAGCGGAATACCTAACAACGCTTTGTAATTTCAAGGTGTAGGATGTTTCTACTGTTTATAGGCAGTCGTATCGCTTACCATCAGGCGGACATCAGACTTATTCGAATGAATTTAATTTTTTTTGTTTAAAATATACCAATGCTTCCCCATTTCTGTTTAAAGTTAACTTGCACTATGGTTATTAAATAATTATAGCAAATTGTTAGTAAATCGAACCTACCTTTAGTCAAGGAATCTACCGCATTGTTAAAAACATAAATTACACTCACCAAAACACACACACAGTATGTATTGCACAAACATCTTCGATAATACTGCACGAGCTCAAATTAGCGAGAATGTTACAAGGGTACAACCCGAGAGCACCTCGTATAAACACTGGACGCGCGTGTTTATCTTCAATGACCGTCCATTGTATTTGATATTTATATACGAAGTATGTTTGTATTTATGTTTTTTTCTATGTATTTTTATTCTCAGATTCTAAGTGAAGTAGGGTCGAGATAGAGTCGATTGCCGAGATCATTATCCCTCGACAGTCAACACAAATATGACGGCCTATTTGTACTCACATATACAGAGGTTGAATTTGGAACACGACATAATTATATATACCACTAAGGCAGATAAAAATAATGAATAATATTTTGAAAAAAAACAGCATCAATATTGGTTTGAATATGAAACAGAAATCCCTATTTTAAATATGATTATGATCAATAATGGTAGTTAACTCGCTAGCCATCTCTCTCGCATCTTCACTCCATAATGTGTTAACGTCACGGTTCAAGTACGCCGCCCTACATTGTGTAACATTTGATATATCTCTATTGTTAATAGCCAATTATTACACTGGGTATAATATTTTGTATATTTCACCGTGAGTAAGGATTGTATCAGATGAATATTGTCAAATGAGAAACATTTACTAAAATGACTTATCACATGTTTCTGATTGTCTACTCACGTCCAGATAAAAAACACTAAAAAATAAAAAGACCGAAAAGCAAATAATAAAAATATACTGTGAGGATTTAGGTCTTAGTCCACCACGCTGGCCTGATGCGGATTGACAGACTTGAAATCCTTTGAAATTGTAATGAATAATTTGTTAGATGCTAGTTTTCTCGTGATATTTTCCTTCGCCGTTTAAGCAAGCGATAACCCACAAGAAATATTCAAGTGGCTTTAGAAAGGTTAGCGTACCTTGGGTTTAGAAATTGGGGACTTTTGTCTCAGCTATTCGTTCCAGTCCCAACTAGGCTGTCACCGCTATAAGTAAATCCGTATGCAGCAGTTATATGTATTAGTATTTTCCTACCTTATATTGCAATGTGGGAATTTTACTTGCAAATAACTATTCTTTAAAGTGATAAGAAAGTAACATGTAAATATTTTGTTAGGCTTATCCTTTGCATTGCACATAAAATAAAAATTATCATTAACGGTAAAGTTTTTATATTTACGGACTATGGAGATGGACGTTTCTAAGTCAGTCATGTGTAAGTTGTTGAAGGATTTGGAAGTAATAAGGCGCTGGTCTACCATGGGGCAATTCTTATTTGCCTCGAAAAATCTAAGAATACTCTGTTGTAAAATTATGATGTTGAAGTAATTTTTTTAACAGTGGAAATAAAAGTCGAATCCTTATTGTATTAGCGAAATATTAACAACGCGCGAGGCGTTCCGTTCTACGTAGCTATAGCTAATTTTGGTAGCATGAGATATTTTTTTATAAACTATATATTTTAAAAAGTGAGCAGGCCTATATTCAGCAGTGGACTTTATGCTGCTGATGATGATGATGATATTAATGTATAATGTATATGTAATAATTATGTATAATGTATTTCAAGAAATCACCAGTATCAGATCAGATAAACGGATTTTAAGTAATCCAAGTTTATTTTGGTCCCACTGTGTCTATTTTGATCAACAAAATGAGAACAGTTCTTATACAAACTACATAAGTCCAACAGAAGCATGTCTTGTACGAAATATTTGGAAGGGGAATTGAAAAAGGGAATTCTGTACTGGAGGAATCATCCTCTTTCAGCTATACTGAATGTTTAAAAATAGCACGTGCTATGATTATTTAGTTGTTTGATACGGTTCATTTGAATTTTCATTTCGAAGGGTCTCCAGCAGTGAAAATATTTTGACCATTCAACGGTCTAGAAATGTTCCGAGATTTTTAGAATAGTCCAACCCTAATTTCATTCGAAAACAAGTTCGAAACCAATTTTTTTCTTATTCGAATGCGAGAGAATTGACCCTCAAGAATAACACATAACTTAGATTTGATTTCGATAAAGACCCACGCGAGCAGAGTTGCGAACAAAAGCTAATATTGTCTTATATTACAAAAATTAGAAATGTGAAAGTGTGTGAAATTGTTTGAAGTAAACAAAGGGACTACTGAACAGATTTGGATGAAATTTAGCACGCGGATAGATTATATCCTAGATTAGAATATAGATAACTTTATCCCAGTAATTTGGTCCTGTAGGCAATTTTTTTTGTTAAAGTCACAGATAACGCTACGGGAAGTTATGATGATTTAGGGAATTATTCATACGAGCGGAGCCGCGCGTAACAACTATCACCTAAACAAACACATCCAAACGCTTGAGAATTACTGGATTATCTAGAATAAACATTAGTCTATTATTCAAATACTGGAAACGTATCGTTTCTGGTGAGCAAAGTCACGGTTCCAAGTAACAAAGTTCCTAACGATGCTAATCGATATAAATTAATTTGTTATTTATACAGACAGCATTCGATGAGATCACAAGTTCGAGTGAATCCGATAATTCTATAATTGGCGTACATTTTAATTAAGAGGAAAATAATAGCTTAAAAGTTTAATCGTTTTATGTAAGGTTACTTGTCAGTGACGAAGAGTCGCTATAACCTGATTCCCGACGGCTTCTTTTGTGTAAAATTTATGTAGAATCTAATTTATCATCAGAACATTTGCAGACCGTATTTTTGCATATTACTACCTATATGTTTTGTCGGTTTCTCTTTCGGAAAATGTCACCATTCGCCACTGTTGCCTGTCATCCAGCATTGCGCGTCCGGATTATGGTATTCCGCACGGCTTCTTTATCCAGATTTTTTCTTCACTTTCAACGTCATCATTGATTTTATGTCGTTATTATTGCTATTTATCATGATAAATATTTTGCTCCCCAGCTGTGGGATATCTCAAACCTTCCGCCATACCCAGAATTTCCAAATTCTTCTCATTGCAATCCAATTATAACACCAATAACAGGGACTGTACCAACCTTACCACTTTCAGAAAAACAATAAGAACACAGGTAATATTTATAAAACGGCATTAAATCGGCAAAGTTTGTAACAAGTGGAGGGTGCAGAGTGCATGGGGCGGTAGAGAGAGGGGCGCCACCTCACCCTTCGCTCGGATTAATTTAAATACCGGGCATTCTTTATTCACAGGAGCGAATTTAGAGATGATAAAAATGCTATGGTAGATTTTATGTCTTTCTTCCATGTTTAAATCCGTTGGTATACATCTACTGCTAAGCAGCACATTATGTGATTAGATTGTGCTGGTGTCGTATGGTATTTTATTGAATTAAGTAGCAAGAAAGGTTTTCGTATAAGGCCGCGAACAACACCTACTAATAAATAAAATCTAAACCAGTTGGGCATTTATTTTGAAACGTAATATTTTTTTTATTTTGCTAGTGGCAGGATACATTTTATTTCCGCTCGGATAGCATACATCGTACACAAAATGTAAAAACCCGCCATAGTGGCCCACGTAAGTGTGTCGCGTACCCGGATCAGCGTATGTATATCCGGTTCCAACTGGCCGGCATAATTGTGTCGACTGTCGACGGGTTATCATCTCTCGTCAGTCGACATTCTACTTACCACCAGAAGCAGTGGGGCCACTATGCCGTGCACGTTTAAAAAAAAATGATATTTTTCCTGCTACGTCTAAATCCGACCCCAGCGTCAAGAGACAGAAATTTATAACAATAGTATCTAACATGGGGCGGCGCGTCTCTTTTACATCGTTTGTTCGTTGATAACGTTGCATCTTTTGCACTTTTCTGGAGGGAGTTTAGGGGTGGGGGGTACCTGTCAATTTAAATAACATTTAATGTCAAAGCGACTGCCTTGTTAAGTGCGGGAACTGAAACAGTAACTCTGGTTTGAAAATGAAACATATTTTTCAATGTTTTTTTTTTTATATAATTTAAAACTGATACTTGTTTCTTCAACTAAATTGCTAAACTAATCATCGAGTGATTAATTGAAAGTTACTGCAACAACTTATTTGTTAATTTTGCAATATAATTTTATTGGCGTCATAATTAAAAAGTCAACAATTCGCTAATGCCCCACGGCACCCTACATAGGGTGGTTCACCATAAAATAAACATAACCCTATTGAGACGGGCTGCAGGTGGCGCGACCCTCGTCTGGTAACCATATTGTCATACTTGTAATATTTATCCCTTTTGATTTATTATCTTTTGTGCTTTGACGCATTTTGGCAATTAACTTTTTCGGTGTAGAGGTTTGTTGGTTACGTTTCAGTATTAGATGGGGTTTGTATTTCGGATTGGATATGTGAAAGAAAGAAAAAATATTTATTGGCCAAAGGTTGGATGGTAAACATAATTTGCAATAAATTTAAGTTCTTATGAGGTTACCACTTAGGTAGGTACGTAAGCACTCAAATACTCAGTTAATGTAGATGGTATATGTAACACAAGGTCCATTAGGATCTACAAGTAGATCAGTTTATGTGTATGTATTTTTTTGTATATTTATGCAGCCTTTTGTTTAGATGTTATGGTGCCGATTAAAGGATATTTAATATTTACTAGACCTTTTATAGCTTATCGTATATATCAGCACTTCATAAACATTTTGAACACAATTTAATTTGAATTGCAGAAGAAACTGACACCTTATCTATCACATTTTCCAACAAATCAATACTTAATTTATATTATACTCAATTCATTTATTTACTATTCTTTTATTGCTTACTTTAATAATGGAGGAAAACACAGCGAGAAAACTTGCATAGGTACCTGAGAAATTCTTTAAGAATCTACAGAGTATGTGAAGTCTGCCAACCCGCACTAGGCCAGCGTGGTGGACTAAGGCCTAATCCCTCTCAGTAGTAGAGGAAGCCCAGCAGTGTGACAGTATACAATACAGGGCATTTCTTTTTAGATGTGTTAAATCTGAACAGTTTAAATATTATACGGCTTAAAGATAACTACGCGGTAAAGAACTTCTTCACACAGACATTAGGTTTTAACTCTGAAAATGTCCACTAATTACATCTGTAAATGGAACAGTCTAGAAAGCTACTTTCAAATTTCATTAGAGAAACCTACACAGATTGTTTGACTTGGAAAACGAACTCCAAACGTCCTAAATCAAATTTGAGTACTATAATTGACAATAAGAGTATTAATATTAAGTTATGGTTTTCTGCCCACCGCTCCGCCCGTGTAGAAGAATTCAATCATGTTTTAAATTAAATTGGAAATATTTTAACATGACGATATCTTTTTTTACCGATACACGCCTTTAATGAAAAAAAAAAGAACTTGTATTCAACCGTAAAAAATACATGAAAATACAAAATCAGTTCAGTAGATTTCAATACATACGCTAAGAAAGAAACAGACAGAGAATCATTCTAAAAATAACTGAGTTGTCTTCTATTACTCATGCCTTTTTTATTAAGTACCTACTAGCTTTTGCCTGCAGCCCACCCGCATGAAAAAGTTTTTCCTGGACAAATATTTTCCTAGTATAAAAAATCACTCAATAGTAATGTAGCTTCCTATTAGTGAAAAAAATCATCACAGAGAATAGCGCGATCAAACAAACTCTTCTGATTTAGATATTATATCACCAGGTTCTGTTGTTTTATTGTATGTATAGATAATGTACAAAACCTGCGAACGATTCCTCTCATCAATTTAATTCGCGGCATAGTTATTGCGGAGTTCACATCAAAGCCCATAATTTCATAAACTGGGCCTTTGATCTCGCGCATTATGAAAAATTTTTCAATAAAACACCACAAAGCATTCCACCGATACGTTTGGGGAAGTAGTTGGGGCGTTTGGTATGTCGTGGTTGCTTTCGTATTTATTCATCTATTAAACACGTATCAGCTTTTTACATTGCATTACTGAATGATATCACATAATCGTCTTTACCTCTGCTAACATTGTGCCAAAAATCGTTCGTAAATAACAAATATATCTGCCAAAAATTACGGTTTTGGTTTTCTGATTTGTTGATCATGTTGTAGTTTACTAGAAATATGGTGTATGTAAGTATATTTCTGACTGAAAATATGATGTTTTCGATTATTTTCAATTATTTTATTCGAAACTTAAAGTTTATTATTTTACTTCTATAGTTACAATAAATTATAGTAATGTGTTGTTTTCGAGAAGAAAAGTTATATAGTTTCATTTATTAACGAAATGTCAAAATGTCCTTGTATATTGTCCACTGCTGGACATGAGCCTCCACTACTACTGAGAGGGTTTAGGCCTTAGTCCACCACGGTTATAATAATAATAAACCAAGTACATACCGATCCAGACTTCAAATACTTTTAGATTATTTTTCTTAACAATTCCCTGGTGTATAATTTTCCTCACGATTTTTTCTTTCATCTTTAAAGCAAATGATAATTGATAAACACATATTTATTTATTTATTGCTCCGAATTATACTCTGACTGTATTCTGGTTGTATATTGGTCTTAATAACAACATTGAGTATTATGATAATATATTTATTACTTATAAAGACTATATAATTATTAGACACAGACATGCCCAAGTCTATCCTAGCCTAAGCTATCGGGACGTAAAGTAGGCGGAAGTGACAGCGACCGGAAGGACTCGACATAATGATGTCACTTTAGTAAGTTGAGACTAAATCTCTATGTAATACTGACCATTTGGGAAAACTTCATGAAAACTGTTTGAAGTAGTTTCGGAGATGTGTACTTCCCAACAGAAAAGAATTTTAAAGGTTGCTGGCTTGTTTTATTACTCTTCTCTTTAAAAACACGCGGAGTTTCGCTATTTTTTATACTTATATATAGATCCTTTCAGCGGCGATAGCCTAGTTGGTTGTAGAACGGACTGCCGAGACTAATGTCCGCAGGTTCAAAACCCAATGGTACCTCTGAATTTTCTAAAGTTATGTGAGTATTCTTTGTGAACTATTGCTGTTTTTACGCTGACGGAAAACATCGTGAATAAACTTGCACCTGAGAATTACTCTATAAAATTAGGGTATTTTAAGACCGCCAATCTGCACTTCATCAGCATGGAAAACTAAGGTTTATTCCCACTTAGTAGTAGAGATCCGTGCCCAGATGGGATAGCATACCTCTCAGTAGTAGAAACCCGTGTCCGACAATAGGACAGCATATAAAGGGCTAGATATCATTATTCAATATTTTTTTTTTTTATTAATATTACAATATTATTCACCTTACAACTTGATTACTTAAGGCACTCTATTCTAATAAGTTTATATCTGCCATATCTCCGAAAATACCTCATCCAAATTACGGTCGGTTGTATCTCATTCAGTGGCTCCATCGTGTTCGGCTAATGGCCGCTCGGGATCCCGGGAATGACAAATTATTATGTTGTTAGCAAATTAATAACAACTCGAGGTTCGGATTCAGCGGTTATTAACGACACTCCACCACTCTCATTTTTATATTAATTTGCGATTTAATTAATTAAACGTTTGCGTGTTTTAATGAAATTAGAAATGGGTTTTATGTTTTTTGTTTTAATTAAATATTTTGTCTTCTAAAATCAATTTTAATAGGTCTGTTGTATGTGCTCAGTTTTGATGTACTGGATTATATTTTTACAGTCGAGTAGAGTGAAAGCATGTTGTATTTCGGCTTGAGAGATATTGTAACTAATATAAAGGACTTATCTAATATTAAAAATGTAAGCATGGACAGCCAATTCAGGAACGTATTAAGTTGGAAAATTCAAATTTCTGATTCATGTTGCTTTATTTCAAAAGTTCGGTTAGACATTAAAGTACTTTTTTTCGGATTTTATCGCGGGTTTTTGTATTGTAATGTTTTAGAGGTTTTGAAGACTGCAGCCTTCATTGGGGACTGAGGTGTTGATCGTCCGAAAAGTCAAATTTACAATTTCTTGTACATTCTACAATTTTGTTTTAGCTGATGACGTTCCGGTCTACGCAGAATGAGCTCACAATGTATTGAATATAAAAAACCGCGATAAAATTTTAGAAGTAGTTTTATTACAATGTCTATCATTCGCGTAAACATTAGAAATCATGAAGTTAGGTTAGGTTAAATTAGTTCTATCCATAATTACTATAAACCGTATGGTGGCAAAATAAATCACAGAATATAAAATACCCTAGCGATTTTAAATACCAAGACGAACAATAGATTTTGGCTGTCTAATCATGAATCAATAGAATGCAGTAACTTATAATTCCTAATACCTTTGCAATTCAGGTATAATGAAGCTAATTTGAATAGTCTCCATTCTGGAAAGATCATATATTAGTTCGCGTAAAATATAGCCGCGTAATATCTGGGCAATAACAACGAACCCAGCTCACTATCTCATTATGTGCGCACCATCTACTGAATCACGGCGGGACAGAGAAGCGGTGGAGTAGCTTGACATATATAATTTTCATCGTGCTAATTATCTAATAATCTATCCCCCTTATTCATAAACGTTATTTATATAAGGACGGAGCATTGCTGTGATAACAAGTCTGTTTCTCAGCTTTGTTTATCTAACAGACAACTTGATTCAAGTTGTTTCTATTTCTTCTTCCTGCCAGCCCGAGCTGGCTTCTTTGTTACTAAGTATATTTTTCATTTATTTTATTTTCAATATAAATTGTCTTTATTTATATAAGCTAATCTAATTAAGTAATAATTAAATATTCTCATGTACCTTGACTTATCATAAGTGCAACCATGTTCGCCTATGTGATGAATAAAGCATTTTTATTTTATTTTTATTTTATCTCAATATTAGCCAATCAGAACGGCCCTATGTCTACGCACTGCGAAGGCTGTCATGCCATCAGCACTGAGAAACAGACTTGTTATCACAGCAATGCTCCGTCCTTAGATAAATAACGTTTATTAATAAGAGGGTATATTTTTATTTAATTCTAAAAATGTTTTTATACCATAACCACAATTTCAATGGTAATGGATCTCAAAATTGGATTTGGAAGTCTTTTGCGTCTGCACTCTTCATTCTTGGATTTACTGTGTGAATAGGTATAATTAAATCATGTCTGATTTGAATTTAACTGGGTTCTCTAAATTATTGCTTTGAGATAACGTTGCTATAAGTCCTCATTAATAATAAGGCTTAGATCCCCGTGGCTGCGATATCCTTATAATATTTGAATTTTCAAATTTTAAATATTGAGCACGTATATACGACAAAAAAATTGAGAATAATTTCAGAATTCAATAAAATAAAATAATGTTATGTACATATTCTTGAAAATAAATACACGTTTATTAATTCCTGGCAGGCACAACCAGGAAATCACAAAAAGGTAACACAAAATATAGACACTCTCATTATCTTCCTCTCTTTAAAGAACGTAGTACTTATTTACCAATGCATATTAATTTAAACACAAATCAATTTTCAGCGTGGCTTACACAAAATCAAAAATATGTCAAACAAGTCCACTCCACAACGTTTCTGTGCCCCAGGCTCGCACACTACCCTCATAACGTCGCCCAATAAACCGTATTCCTTTGTGAACGGCCAATTTGTCATCCATTGTAGGCGCGACGGGCCCGCACCCCCCTCCCCCCTCGCCCGCGCATACCGCAGCGCGTAATCGGCTCAAACATTATTGAAACGACACGCGGCATGGAAAACAATTCAATATTTGTGAACCATTTGGATTGGGGACGTCCATTTTATTATGGGAATTGTGTGGATTATCTTTGCAGTTTTTTAAGAGACAAATTTTGTAGATGCTCTTCTGTCTAGAGTATAGGCTGACTTGAAATCTTTGAGTACCACTCCTCAAGGAAATGGACGTGAAGATTTTGAACCAGGTTCGCTGTTGCGTTTAGAGTTATGTACGGTCAATAAAAATGCTTTAGGACCAAACATTTCCTTCCTAAACTTAGTTTTGCCTTAGCAAGCTGTTTGTAAGAGCTGGTGATTATTATAAAGTTGGTATTTCTTGTTGAAGGATTTTTTAAATACATTGTTAACGACAGAGAAACGATACGGATCTACCCTAATGAAAATAAAAACGTATAATATTGTAAGAATGCTCAAATAATACGGAAAAAAAATCTATTTACAATATGACAAATCTTATTTCAAATTAAATATATAATTTACTAAAACATATATATATTGCAACAAAAGAGGCTGTGTCGTTACTTAATATAATGTATTTTAATAAAATGTTACACATGCAACCCGCCGCAACCTTCGAAATTAGTTGACATTATCGTAGCATGATTGACAACAAAACAATGCTTATTTAAAAGATTAAAACATTTATTCATAAAGGGCTTATTGTAATCTTTAAATATTCACAAACAAGTGTAACATCAAAGAGTCAATAATAAAAAGCTAATAAGTCGGCGAACGGCCGTCAGTTCCGGCGATTAGTGAGCACCTAATATACGAGTGGCGATATTACGAGTTGGAATTTTAATCACCGAGCGACCCCGCGTTGACAACTTGTATTACAGGGGTGCCAGAGTCCATAAAAATATGTTTTGTAAAGTTTGAAAATATAATGAATGTATAAGTAAGAAAAAAAAAACCTTAATGTCATTTCGGAGAATTCAACTTTCTGTCAGTGAAAGAATTTTAAAAATAGGTACATTCATTTGATTACTACTAGATATTTCTCTCGGTTTCGGCTAAAAGAGAGTTATCTCAAGGTAAAAGACCTATGTGCTTCCCAAAGCCTCAAAACTATCTTTATGTCAAATTTCATTAAAATCCGCTCGGTAGTTTTTGAGTTGATCACGTTCAGAAAAACAGACACGGCGGAGAACTTTGTTTTATAAATGTGTGTAAGGATTTTATTGAAAAAATATCTACAGCAAACATAAACGTCGAGAAACTACAATTTCTGTTAAAAGTTTTCACTTCTGTACATAATATAATTTATAAATTTAACAAATACTAAGAGCCTGTTTTATAAGCTACAATTTTTTTTTATCTATTAATTGTATTTAACAGCTATTAATAGTATTAACAGCTGGACATATTAAGACATAATATCTCATGTCTCAGGATGGCGAGCGCAGTGTAATCTATACCTAGTCTTGCCATAAATATTGTAATAAAGAAAAAAGAAAATTGTTAACTGCAAATAACATTTATTACTTTTACAGTGTGTCAGTTTAATACATAAATATAAAACAATTAAAAATATAAAAAGCTTATTCGAAGTGGTCTCCATTGGCTGCAATACAGTCCTTTAAACGATGAGGCCAGTTATCAATAGAAGCACGCACTCTTTCCATGGGAAAATTCTTCACTGCCAATCGTATAGATTGTTTTAGGGACTCAAATTATCATGGCGTTTAGAGCAAGCTGTACTCTCTAAAACTGACCACAAATCATAATCCAGCGGATTAAGATCGGGACTAGACGACGGCCAGTCTTCAGCTCTGATGAAGTCCGAAACGTTCGATTCCAACCAAGACTGCGTGGACCGAGCTTTATGACCCGGCGCCGAGTCTTGCTGGAAGGACCATACTTGGTTATTGAACATGGTGATGTTAAGGGGCTTAACTACCTTCTCAAGAATGGTATCTTGATACACTTGTGCCGATGTTTTGATACCTTTTCACAAAAATATGGCTCAGTCACTCCTTCATAGCTAACACCCCACCAAACCATCACTGAAGTCGGATAATGTCCACGTTGCACTCTGTCGACTAATTGGGAAGCTTCCTTAGAGCTTTGAGCATAAATACGGTCATTTTGTTTGTTAAAATGTTGCTCAATTGTAAAAATTTTCTCATCCGTAAACAAAATTTTTCTGTGACCTCCCTTTGCGTACCGCTTCAGTAGTTGTTTCGATTTTACCACCCTATTCTTCTTTAAATTATCAGTTAAGAAATGGCCAGTGCGTCTCTTATAGGCTGCAAGTCCTAAGTCATCTTTTAAAATACGCGACATGGTTCTAGGTGCTATCTTCATTTCCCGAGATAAAATCTTTTGCTTTCGGACAGGATTTCTTCGAATTCTTTCCCTTACTGCTTTGACCACCTTTTTCGTACGAACACTACGTGGACGGCCAGATCTTTTCTGTCACAAACAGAGGAGGTCTCATTGTACCTATTAATAGCCCGGTACACAAACATTTTACTAATACCAAGTGTATGGAGAGTTTTAAAAATTGCATTTGGCTCCATACCTACTTTGTGTAATGCTATCACAGCGATTCGGTTCTCTTTATCACCCCACACCATTTTAATATCGCAAAATATTTTACAATGTATTGGCGCCAAAATGAGAAAACACAATGAACAATCGTATAAAAATGACAGATTCGAAATTCAAATGTAATATTTTTTTATAATTAAGTGTAACAGTATTTATGGCCAGACTAAGTACTTATAATAAATCTGTAGAGAGGTCAATTCTGTACATGAAATATATTTCTAAAATAACTATCAGGGGGTGATTAGGGATCGATACTGATGCCAAAAATGCAATTAGTAAAATTTTTGTCTGTCTGTCTGTCTGTCTGTCTGTCTGTCTGTATAACCGTTATAGAAACAAAAACTACTCAACGGATTTTAACGAAACTTGGTACAATTATTTGTCATACTCCTGTGCTGGTTATAGTATACTTTTCAACACGCTACAATTAATAGGAGCAGAGCAATGAAGGGAAATGTTGGGAAAACGGGAGAAGTTACTCCATTTTTAAGCTTCCGTCGCGTGTGCAACCTTAATGGTTAAGCTACGCGAAATCA
Source organism: Manduca sexta (assembly GCF_014839805.1). Classification (NCBI taxonomy): domain Eukaryota; kingdom Metazoa; phylum Arthropoda; class Insecta; order Lepidoptera; family Sphingidae; genus Manduca; species Manduca sexta. The sequence goes on from NW_023593651.1 coordinate 18,663, forward strand.
TGTATGACGGACATGTTCTCCTTAAAATTATGTAAAAAATATCCCACGACAGCATATGTCTATCTTTTATGGTTGACTCACAATAACACGTGTAACTCCCGATAGCTTAGCAGTTCGAATCTTTCTCATTATATTTGACTACTCTTACGTTTATAACACTCTCAGTCATCCCTAATTAAAAAGTTAACATTATTAAATATTCCTTAAAAAAGATTCATAGAAATCGGTATAGAAACACCAAAGTTATACATGAAATACGCCAAAAATAAGCCATCACGCGTGAATACTGAATCATGCTATAAGCTTCCTTCGATTTCACCAGGACCCCATCATCAGACCCTGGCAGGACAATCAGACCACCTGCATACCACCATACTTAAAAAAACATCCCAACAAATTGAGCACCTCCTCCATTTTTGAAGTCCGAAATCCACGCGGGCGAAGCTGCGAGCGGAAGCTAGTACTAAATAAAGCTTTGTAATTTTAAGATGTTTCTACTATTTATGGGCGGTCGTATCGCTTACCATCAGACGAACGGTAAGTCTCGTCATTCAAATATAATATAATAATAATAATATCAGCCCTGTATTATATACTTACCCACTGCTGAGCACGGGCCTCCTCTACTACTGAGAGGGATTAGGCCTTAGTCCACCACGCTGGCCTAAGTGCGGATTGGTAGACTTCACACACCTTCGAAATTCCTACAGAGAACTTCTCAGATGTGCAGGTTTCCTCACGATGTTTTCCTTCACCGTTAAAGCGAACGATAAATTCACAAAGAATACACACATGATTTTTTAGAAAAGCCAGAGGTGTGTGCCCTTGGGATTTGAACCTGCGGACATTCGTCTTGGCAGTCCGTTCCACACCCAACAGGCTATCGCTCGATCGAAGTCTCGTCATTCAAAGCAATAAAAATATATATTGCTTAAGCTTTTAAGTGACAACCCTATGCTCAAGTGGCGGGTGCTTGGGTAATCAAAAAGCGCATCACATCCCCAATATCCACTACAACGCATGCCCTTTTTAATACAAGCTTTTTTACAAACGACGCCCTTCGCCAGTCGCTACAAAATTTGACAATATTTTTATTTACAATGGCAAATTGATTGTAGTTAAGGGAAAATGAGTTCTTAGCAGCAATCATGCAGACCGGCGTAATTAAAGCGATGGTTGGGAAAAATAATTATTAATTTGTCAAACGTTATTAAATTTAAACATTAGATTTGTGGCGTAGTTGTAAAATGTATTGGGTGCGATATTTCCGCTCTGAGGTGTCGAGTGCGAATCCAAATTCCGATAAAATTATATTGAGTTTTTCTTCTCAGTAACAACCTGAAGACTATATGTGTGGCCAATATGGAGCTATCGGACGAGCTTATGTTCATCGTCTATCACATCATGGGACAGAATACTAGCAATGAAAAGTGGATACATCAGTAGCGCATCTGTCTATCCCTTCAGATAAAAGGCGTGAATGTCTGTTAATGAATTGTTAATCTTAACAAAAGTCCAACGAAAAATTGGGGACCAATCCGTAAGTGATGCAGGGCTGACTTTTAACAATTACCTGTGTATTGACTTACATCCATAATCTCATTAATTTTATAAATGCAAAAATTGTGACAATGTCTTGATGTTTGTTAGAAGTAACCGCAGGAATAACTGAACGGATAAAAATGAAGTTTGGTACGCTGTTAGATCATATCCTAGATTAACTTTATTATAGCCTACTTACTATACAAGTAATTCGTTTTCATGAGAATGAATAGAATTTTCACCTGATTCCATAGGCGCCGGGAGGGGGCTGCACGGGGGTGCACGTGCAACCCCCTGTCCGGAACAAATGACAATAAAAATAACTGAATGACAATGGGAACAATCGACCACAGAGATTTTATTTTCACATGATTATTATTTGAAAAATAAAAGATAGAAATTTAATGATATTATGTAGTATCTACTTATGCAGATGCACCTCCCTTAAAGTAATCTTGGTGGCGCCTATGCCTGATTTTTAAAATAGATGATGATAGATGAAAAAATGTAAGACACGGTAACTTAATTCTCAATATCAAGGCTCGAGATTCAAGTGGAAGCAGTTAAGCAGGAAATCAGACTCTGGTAATAGGATATAGAGACTTTCGCTTCCTCATACCCAGCACTACAACTCCTGTAGCCAGGATCAGCAGTGGCACGTATTTTATAATACCAAGAGGTGAAGCTCGCTGAGTCTCAGGAAACACTAATCTATATTTATCCCGCAACGAAATGAATCAGGGAAGATTAGGAATTAATTGTCCACTTTCCTCCATAGCAAAGCGGAAGACAAAATATGAAGTAAGAAGGCGTTTTAAATTCTAGTATAGTTACGTTTACAACTAGAAAGCCAGTTGTAAAGCATCACGGATAAAAATTATGAAAGCCTAACCTGAGATGGTAATTGATAAAAAA
>NW_023593652.1:0-21074 GCF_014839805.1 Manduca sexta
TCAACTTTGTCTACAGAATAAATTGGCCGACTAGATCTGAATCCTATTATAATATATTAGTATAGTATTACCAGCTCTATATTATTATAACTCCTTTGCTTCTGAAATGTATGAAGCTGGCCTAACTTCACATAGCTTTGTATTTTTTAGGTTGTATTGTCGCAAATTAAACTGTCGTAAAATAATTTTGCTAAGTATTTATTATAATTCATTATTACATAATTATTTACACAGACATACTTATCTTCGCTATTTTTTATGGAATGCTGTAAAACAAGACATTTTCCATAATTCCGGAAACCCTAAACTACAGTGTACTTCAACAAAAAAAACTACCCAATAAACACAGGCAGAAAATAAATACAAAAAACTCACTTGTTTTCTAAAAACTCAAAATAATATGTAAAGATACTTTAAATTGAATGTCAGAAAATACCTTCCTACACAAAGTCAAGTCGTTAATAAACACAGTTCCGTTATACAAACAGTGTAGTCTGAAATTGTTCTCGCCTGCGTGATTCCAGACGAGATGCACAAGTGTTCGCTTTACACTGAGCAATTCCGCCCACTGATTTTCATTATGAGTAAACTGTACCGAACAATCGTATTCTCGTTCACAATAATTTTGTATAAAGCTGCCTCCATTTACAAAATAAAATATATTTTTCCTTCCTTTTTGCTACAGTGTCAAGCTTTTAATTTTGTTTCTTGAAAAGCTCAATGATATCTTCAATTTTACAAATCCTGAAGGAAGAATTAGTAATATCTAACGGTTTTTCATAAATTTTAAGTATTAATATTACAGCACACAATTATTATAAAATATTTTAGGCATAATTTAAATTCCCAGTAATAAAGATAAAAAATATCTTATTACTTAGTATATAAAAATCCCAATTGAATGAGTAATTTGTATGCGACCCATTAGCGATTTTAACACCTTTAACTTCGAAAATAATACTTTCACGCAACCTTTAACCTTCAGTGTTCTTTTAAATTAATCATTAGTTTTGCTCACAATAATTTCCTCTTGATAAATTTCCAAGTTTCTAGGCTTTAATTTTCCAATATTTGATAATTATTAAAATTAGTAAATGAGTTATATTATATTAAATAATGCTGCGCTTTATTCAAAGGGATGCTTCTTCTGGCAACAGTAATATTTCCCAAAAATTAAATTCTATGAACAAAATCATAACATAGCGTAGTATTTCGTATATAAATGGCCCCATAAGACCCCTTATTCAGAAATATGGCTAATACATTTGTATTGCTTATTAAAGAAACTCAATTTGCATAGTTAGGGAAACACGAAAAGGATCGACATCAATTCCAGCAAAGAGAAAAGTTATGTTTTACGTTCTCACAGCTATCCAATCTGAAGAGTTATTTCACATAACTTCAGCCGAATAGCGTACTTAGGTTTTAAGGACATTTCAGTGTATACTAAAATACTGGGTGCTCATGGGTCCTCGCACGTACTTTCCAGAATCTTGATATAAAAGTCTTATCGAAAGCCATGCTTGAAAGCCTCGATGGGTTAGTTGTATTGCGTACACGGCACGAGACTACCCATCAGAGATTCCGGGTTCAAATCCGGGTCGGGCCAAAAACACAGTGACTTCTTTTTCCATCTTAAAAATTTGTTAGCCCCTGCTCCTGTTAGTCCTCGGCTTGATAAATTTCCGATCATGTCGGATTGCTGTCTCACCGGACTATGAGAGTGAAGGAATGGAGAGGGCACTTGCGTATTGTGCACACACCAGCACTATAAGTCATGCATACCTGACTTATGTCCATTTAGATTGCCGCCATGGCGGAAAGATGACTAGGAGGGATTTATATTTTTGCACACATACACATCACGCATTTATCCCTGAAGGGATATGCAGAGGCGTGACCAGGGCACCCACTTTTGCCAAGTGTGTTTCGTCCCATGATGTGTCAGGCACAAATTCTAGATTCAGGGCTGATACTGAGCAGAAAAACCTTAACATCAAATTAAAATTCAAACCCGGAATCTCAGAGCGCTGTCGTACCGCGCATGCAGTACAATTACGCCACCGAGGGAGTCACATGTATTTTTATTTTATTTAAAAGTCCATGTACTTTGCGGTAATAAAAAGCAGCCATAATATTAATCGAAGACACGCTTTACTTTTAACAAACACCTAAACACCGTCGGAAAATTTTAGATTTATATTAATAAACTCTTTGATAGGAGAGAAGAGAAAGCTTCTTAAAACAAAAACTAATTTATTCGCAGGTATATGGAGCATACTAAATCAAAAAGGTCATCTCTCCAACAATAGACTCGTCGTATGTAGAGTCTCATACATTTGATATAATAAATCAAAAACTTTGGATATTTGCCTCTTATTCGATCCAGAGCGAAAAGGTTCGGCGGTGAATATCAAATTTTGCTTAAGAGAGAACTAATACAACTCAAATTCAAATATATTATGTGTAGTGTTTTTGTGTAATAATACTCAACACAAAACGGTAATAACTGATACAAAAATCTTAAACATTAAACAAAAAATGTTCGCGAGATTTTATATAATAGTTAGTAAATTGTCCTCATATATCCGCAGGCGTTTTCCCGGAATATACCTATATATAATCTAAAGCAGTAATTTTTTGCCTGGTATATCCTAACCCCAAACTCAACATCTTTATAATATTAGTATATCAGCGTAGATATAATTTTATCATCTCTCTGCTCTTATTTCGTTTCAATATAGACGTAGATTCGAGGCACAATGTATGACTTTGTTTTTACGATCCGAAATCTGCTTGACATCAGGTCAAAACGAGGTAAGAAAATTCAAACAAAGCATTGTCACACTTAAAGATGGATCTCGGCCCCTGATCTCATATATGCTACTATTATAAAACTGAAAAAGGGATACCTATCGCCGAAGGGTTAGGCAGAAGCGCAACCGGTGAAAAAGTGATATAGTCCAGTGAAAAGTTTTATAAGACGAAGCTAAATTCCCGTTATATCATCTGTTACTAAGTTGAGCATTTTCACCAACTGCAAATTAAAAATAGGTACATATTTAAAACATCTAAATACCTCAAAAGCAAAACAATAAATTCATATAGCATACATTGTATATCAGTATCGAAACTAACTTTTTGCAATTGAAGTCGATGGTGTCTGAGATATCCCATTGCATTAAATCAGCGTGACACAGAAGAACACCACTAATAATGTAATTAATAAAGAAGGCGCGTATCCTACGTTTGGTAGTGTATACAATACAGAGCTGTTATTATTATTATATTAAAACACAATCGTTTCAAACCCTGTGATAAAAGCCGAAGCTCCCGAATCTATTGATTGAACCATCCTCCACAAAAGTGCTGGCCAAACCGCTTTAATGTGATATGGTGGTTTATAGGCAGATCCCGTTAAAACAATTTTAAAGGCGAAGCACGTACTAAAATAAATCACTTTTATAGGCCTCAATTTTATAGCGCAAATGAGATCAATGGAATACACAAAGTGGTTCACGTTGCGAAAAAACCGCAAAGTCGGTTTCCATTATTTCAAATGTTAGTTGACGTTCACCGTTCGCGTATTTGTACACGGGCTCAAGTTTGTTGAAAAATGTAAATATAAAAACGCGTGTGATGTCGTTTGTGAGATTAAAGGGCGCGGCCGGTGATTAATCACGATGTGGCGAGAAGGGACGGAATGTGTTCGTTATAGGACCACCTTAATGTTTTACCGTTCCTGTCGGCTGATTTCGTCATAAAAACAATGAAACGAATGTTTCAACACTCATATAAATCCCGAACAATTAATGTATCTGTTTCGGCCTTAGTAGCAGGTTTGTGATGAAATTGCATTTCTCCTAATATGCGTTGGGCCTCTACAATCTTTTTGGTTGATCTATGTTGTATCTACGCCTATAAGTTTAACTACACCCACTAGAAAAAAAAAACATTGGTAAACGAAATTTTACTGTCGCCTTTGCTCAGGCCGCATGAGGCAATTCCTGGAATAAAAGGTCTACTATATGGTATGTGACCGAAGAAAGCTTGGTTCCTAATAAGGCCCACCATCAATGTTTGAAGTTTTTTTTTTTATTGTAATACATGCTACGGTTTTTGTTAGTTTTTTTTATTATTAAATTTTATAATATATGTAGATATGTTGCAATTTGATAAAAAAAAAATCTTATACTTTTGCATGAGATGATGTTTAATTTGGTGGGCATCCAAGGGTTCCTCTACCTTATTCTGAAATAAAAATAGCTTTTCAATATCTTAACATACCACTATTATGCTAATGCATTCGAATATTACTTTATTTATACTACCTATATAACTATTTGGTTTATTTGTCAACGTGAGGTTATAAACTATCTGGTATGTATAGAACGTATTTCATTTCTAATCTAAGGCGAAAGGAAAAGGCACCGAACAGCCATTTATCAGTTGTCAACTCACATGTTTGTATTGCATGAACCCCCGGACTACCGTTAACCCACTGAAAAGATCTGCAGCTAAAAGAAATGTGTCAAACCGATAGCAAACGTTTCAATTGTGTCCGGATGTCTCACACATTAAAGATGTATTATTCTTCGTTCAATAAATTCAACCTAAATGTATTTAAAAAAAAGAGTAGACATTGCATTACAAGAAAAAATGATTCTGAGTCAGTCTTAATAATGACAAATAAGTCGCAAAGTTACAAATAGATACAGTTAAGTGTGTATTGAAATTATTCATAGTTCTGTAATGGTGCTATTATTTATAATCAAGCGAGGCGCGTCATTTCAACATATAAAAATATATCATATGTTTTGTATTTGGAATACGATCGGCGCTATCAAGATCACCCAATCACCAACAGACGCCTCTCACAACCCTCTCAAAATAGTAAGAGCGTGAGCGTTCTCAGTTTCCAACCACATCCTTATTATATTTGCAAACGTAACACTAAAAATATCCGCACAAAAAGCGTCTTACAAACAATAAACTACAGTAATATCGTACCAAACAAATAGACTTACCGTAAACAGTGTAAAATATAATAAATGCGAGCTCGCACCGGTTAGGAAATAAAGTTATAACAAAATACAAACAAAGTTAAAGTAAATAAAATTAAAATGGAGTAGTAGGCAAAAAGTGAGTGCGGGCCGGATAAAGCGACGCGTGCGAGGGTAACGAGGCCCGATTATTAGCCCGGATTTGTCAAGTCGGGTTTGTTTTGTTGCCATCCGACCTTCGGTTTTCGTCATCACGCGAATGGGGTCACGTATTACACCAATTGGGATTTGTTTGCTTTTTTTGTAATAAAACGCGTGTGTAGTATTTTCTCCTGTCATGTTATTACGCGCGTCGGCGCACCGTTATTTTTACACGTGTTACAAAAGGCAATTGGTATAGTTTTGGCCGATTATGTGGACGTTTACTTAGACACTTATATTCAGATCCTGATCAAATAATGTTCAAAAAACTTTCGCAAAGTATGATCCGACTTGAGCATGAAACCCACAACCTTAATCAAGGCAATCCCTGCCACTATACTGCGCTGAGCCTTCTTTATTCTGATCATGGTACAGTTCAGTTTTAATCAAATATAAAATATACGAAATAACAATGCTCGTCAGTCATCCATTTATAAGGAGCCTAAATTTAGACGTACTTTATCTTTCTTTATCTTTATCGCTATAAATTTCAGAGTGTTTAGGGTAGCTTACTACCTATCTGTACATATGAAAGTTAATAGTACCATACATCATTGTAATCTAGGTAGCGGAGCCTTCGTAATACAGGTATCCGCCGGGGCATGCTTAAATAACAATTTATAGCCACGAACTTGGAAGTCGAATAGCGTTGTTAGTCAAAAAGTCAGTTATTCATTAGAGTTTATAAGAATCGTTATACAACTATTTTATATTATCAAAAATAATCTTTAGTCTCGGATCTAAAAACATTGATATTTTAATACGATTTCATACACAAAGTCGTGTAGAGGACATCGGTTTAACCATAAACTATATACATTTTAGAATTTTTAGTGTAATAAAACCAATAGCTGTTTTAGATTTATTGATCTGAATATTGTTGTTTCTTTTCCTCTTTATCTACGTGTAAGGTTGTTACCGGAGGATGTTTAAATCAAACGAGTGTTGGCTAAATACTACTGGTTATTGGCATACACAATTATTTTATATAAGATATCGAACATACATAATAGTTTTCATTATACGAGGAAGGTACATACTAAATACATCTCATACGCAACAACAAATTGGGCATCCCGCTAGAGCTGAGCATAGTATGGAGATTTTATTCAAGGAAAAATGAATTACCTGGGGCTAAACACGACAACGTACGGAGAGAACGGAACACGGGCTCGTTAGAAATAATTAAACAGAAATATTACAGTGTTAGTATAAAGCAAAACGTTACTAAACTTACTTTTGATATTTACGCGTACACGTGGGTACAAAAGTAAATATATAATTATCTAATATGTCCAATGTCATTCATAGGACCTGAAATTAATTAACTAACTAAACTGAGTCAGAGTTTTTATATATTAAAAAAATATACTGTAGTAGTTTTGAATACGTATAACTCACACATATCTAAATATGAGCTTATGGCAAACTTACGTGCTTATTTATTAGATTTTAATTATTTAACTATTTTTGGCGTATCTATAGATTTTTTCTAAAGAGGGGCAACTAGAGGGATAAAAAAATCTTCACCGAATTCAACAAAAGGCCTGCACCAGGCAAGGCCCCTGTAAGCGCAAGGCTTTCTCTAGGGTAGGCGAAGACGTTTCTAAGCTAGGTGCTGCCACCCTAGCCCCCATCCCCACTCTACCTTCGCCCATGCTAATTATTGACGTATTTTTAACAGTATCCAATTAAATTATTAGGCCTCGTTCAATTATCGTACGTCATTTAAAACCTTTTATAAACAACTTAATCCTTTTTTTTATTCAAAACACACTAAATAAACGAGCTCTGTTTATCAAGACGGATTAAGCAACAATTACCCTATTTAAATATAAAAAAAAGAAATTAGCTCTGGGCTTATAAAGTTTCTAGCTGCCCTCTCATCCACGAATGCAGTAGGGAAATCATTCCGGGCGTCGAAAAAATTACGAATTCTTGCCAAGGAAAGGCATTTCCTTAGAGGGTACTCGGGCGTATTATACTGCGGTCACGGCGGCTAGGATCATTCGTGTAAACCAGCGCTGTATGGCCGTATTTTGCTGGCAAAAAGAAACTTTAAACACAGCGCTGGCTATTTGTTGCATGTAAGCCTCGTAAGACTGGATACACTTCGACGTCTTCTTTAGTATCGTGGATGAAAGGAAAAATAAAATGTCGCAGCAATATCTGTCTTGATTACGGGAATATCTTTTAAAATATATGCTTATTCGTCTTTTGCTGTATAGAGTGTAGTCTGTAGAATCTATGGCTTGTTAAACATAACAAGAAAACATTGAGAACAGAATTTTAAAGTAAATTAACAATAGGCACCAACCAATGCCGAAAGTAATAAACAACGCGCCAATCTAATTAATATTGCCATTCACAAAATCCCTAACACTAAACTTAATTACGTTGTTTGCGCTCGAAGATGGTTAACCTCGATGAGCTCAATGTTTTGTTCCTAAAAGAGAAGAAAACTGGAAGGTGATTGAGAAACTTTGTCATTACCTAAGATAATGAACTGTGTTGTGCAGGAATGATCCAGGCTACAACTGATCAGAATTAAAATATAATTAATTTCAAATTATTGTAAATGTAAAAAGAGAAAGAAAATTTATCATGTATGTATCATGAAGACTCAAATATTATCTTGGCCTAGTTGCCTACAGGTATACATTTCCAGTTGACACTGGTCTTATCACAAAATTAATTTTATACTTACAAGTTAATTATGTACCTATATAGAAGTACAGAAATATGCATATTTAATTATACGTTTGTTATATGTAAAGAAGTAGTGTATATAATAGTGCCGAAATAAGATAAACAGAAATAAAGTCGAATAAATTAGTCAGTTTAGTTGCCGTTTACGTGTAAATTTGATGATTTAATATTGGATTTGTATTCTTACGTAAAAAATACCATTTTATTTTCTAATGATGTGATTAAATAAAGTATTTTTGTTACAAAAAAAACATATGTTTTTCGTTAGTTTAAACACAATTTAATTATTGTAACAGGTTTGTAAAGGCTTCACGATACAAGTTCTAAACTTAGTGCGCATCTTAGAGGCCGCACATATATGGCGGAGCGCAGAGTAACAATGTTATGAAATTCATAGTTTTGTTAATAGATTTTTAATATTATTTAAATAAACACAATGTCAATAATATTTGACAGCAAAAAATTCCCTGCGCTGCGCCCCGCCATATATGCACCGGCCCTAAATCAGTTTTATTAACTGACATTATAAACAAGTGGTATGATTTGTAAAATAAATAAATTCTGACCATTTGTGAGTTGGATCATTTTTGCACATAGTTTCACGATCCAACCCCATTATCTTCTCGCCTTATTTTGCCATCCAATCTAATAAAACGCTACATTTCAAGGCTTTTCAAATTATCATTTGTAATTTATGCGGTAATTAATACAGGATTTTTAAGGGATTAATTTTATATCCGCTTGCGATGTTATTTTCGTTCGACGAAATTAATTAGTCGTTGTACTGACTGGAATAACAAATTTAAAATATTTCAGCATCCAATAATTCCCACACTATACTAACAGATCTCAGATTTTAATAAATCACGGTTCCTCTAATACCAAGTTAGAAACTCTATTTTCCACTAGTTGATTCGTTATTTATCTATATACATAATATTAAAATTAAAATCCTTTAGATATATTATCTATACCTACCTAATTAAAGTAGTAAGTATAAAGTATGTTTTGTGTCGACAAATAATATATTTTCACTTTTTAACTTCTAACACCATAATATATCGCTCATATTATGTTCATCTTTTATAAGAGATGCAAGGGACATAAAATCTTATGTACATGTAATGTAAACTTACATTTATTTTATATTGTAATATCTGTTGATGGTCCTATATAAATAAAATATAATAACCAGATGTCTGGAAAAAAATATATGCGAAATCAAAGTCCTCAATGTTATCTATCAAATCAGACTTTGCTCATGCTTTGCTAGTCTAGGATATATTTTACACAATTCCAGTATAATTCAAGTCATTCACAGATAAGATTTAAATTCTCTAAAAATATATATACGAATAGGAGTAACCTTATACAAAAAAATAATTTAGAGTGTCGTGTTTAAAATGCTAATAACAAATTAAGGATGTTCTGTGAGAAAATATATCTTGTGATATTCGGAGCTCACATGGCAGGGTCATCAGTCGTAGACAAGTGATGCTAACGAGGCTTTAAACACGGTTCGTTAGACAAGGATGAGTACGTACCTACTGAGTGCCACGCTACGGACGCGTTAGGGTTGTCACATAACCGAAAATTATTTTATACTGGATTTTTACCTAAATTTACTGTTGTGTCAACATAACTACTTGATTTTATTGGAATACAATCTAGGCAATCTAAATTTTATATAGGTATGTAACGTGATATTTAATATACACCTAATTTATATTATAAGGTTGCGCGCAATTAAACAATACAATATGTACCCAGTTGATAAGGTTTATTTGATATTTTTAAGCACTTATCATATTACCTACGTAAAGTGACGATATCAAAGCTATATGACTTCACACCAATATTTAGACAAAAAAAAATGTTTATTACTACACGTTCAAACTTTTACATATTTAACATTCCTTATTCAATAATAAAACATACATAACACTGGATCACTATACTATGAGCCTAAAACAAACACCATACAATAATTGTAGCTATAAAATGAATACATATATAACAATTTTATTATAACTAATCATACTTATTTGACAACCCTAAAATAGCGAGATTGAGTTTAGCATACGAGGGTTGGATGATAAATGCAGAGGGTAAACGATTAAAGGTCTGTTTTGTTGGTGATACGAGGTGCTCTCGGTTTGCCTTGTAACCTAAACAAACAACTAAATGACTAAAACCCCGCGCTGTCTTTTTAGGACAATATAACATCACTAATATGATATACTTTGTCTTGCAGTTCAATTTGATCAGAAGTGTATAAAGTATCGGTAGAGACCTTAAGAATTAACTTTATCCAAAAACCAATTATCACTTCAATTATCTAATTGCCAACGTGAGCTGCGAACCCAGACGGCTGAATGAAGTATATCTTTTGTTCGAGTCTGTCTAATCAATTTGCTTGGGATTGATTTTGCGTGGATTTTTGCTCCGAGATTCACATATCAAGCCACAAAATAGATAACTTTGCCTGAATTTGAGTTCGAATTATTCCTTTGTAGATACTGATGTGGTACAAACATTTATCTGTTCAATATACTAATGTATTATAAAATCAATGAATGTAACCAATAATAAGAAATAAATCTTCCATTAGAAATAACAATTAAAACATTCATATATTTACCAGGAATGTTTTTTTGTAATCGCTTTGCTCGAGACTCCGCACGAAATGCCTTTAGAATAGGTAGTTTCCAAGGCTTAAATGTAACCATTACGCCTGGCATATCATTATTGGGAAGATGGTACTTAGGAAATCTGAATATCATGTCTGAAACGTCGTTGGTAAAAGCAGGAAATTGTTATGTGGGCCTAGACTAGACTCCTAAAGCTTAGGGTAATAATACATCGAAATATCAAAATTTATAAGTATTTTATCACTTAGAAATATTGTGTTGCCCTAAAATGGCATGTAACTATACTGGACTGAGTCATAAGAAATACAAGCAATAGTATGATATGTTCAGTAGTCAAAATTTAACTGTTGAATTTAATATATTTGTAACACGTATTTATTATACATAAATTTTATTTTTCTGCACTCCTTTCTCTATATGAATTTTAATCATGCCAAATCACAAATTTTTCCGTGCGCGCAATCTGCTTAAAAGGGGTAGATACATTTTTCTTTCTTCACGTATTATATAAATATTTTGTACACTATAAAGCTAAATAATTTTACGTCAAATGCAATCGTTAAATCGAGCTATTGTGTCATCAGTATAGAATGGAACGTTCAAATTATATGTTTGATCATTTTAAATGTCCATAACCATTTACAACAAATAAAACCGCTGGAAATTCCCAATAAATTAGATTGTAGATAATAATAAAGTTGCGGACGGCATACACGTTCAAACGTTATATAGTTACGTAACAGGGAAATGGTATTACTTGCAAAATTCGCTGTGGAATACAGTCACTTTTCACTTAGTGGCGGTTTGGCCCAATGGATGTGTGGATATGAAATGAGCTCGCAGATAAAATCAATTTTTATTTTATTTTCAACAAAGAGTATAAATTCAACCGCTGATTGCGTTTTGGTTACAATTCGCTTTAGATATTCAATGTTCGTAACGAACCATTTTGCGGTACGTGTTTTAGTTCATTACTGATGCTTCTACTTTCTATTCGACTAAATATCTTTAGATAATTTTGATTAAATATTTTGATATATGTTTTAGGAACACCCTTCGACATACATTGAATATTAATAGAATATAATAACACTACAATAAATAAAATACAAAAAATGATACTTAGAAATGCCCTGCCGGTTCGATTACGATGACTAAAGTATGTTGAAGCTAGAAACAGCTCATGACACTCACAGCTAAAAACAAACGCAATCCGCATAATATTTCTTCTTTTACAAAGAAATGTAAGTGAAAATAAACAGACTTGACCAAATTTGACGTTATATTTTAAACTGACATACGTTTATCTTAAGAAGTGGTACGCAGAGTAATGTAATTCGTTGGTTGTACGCCCTTTACTTAGAATACAATGGAAGCAAAACGATAGCAGTAACGAGTAATCTTTATAATTAAATTTGAAGACACTTTTATCCGAGCTGACACAAACTTTCTGATGAAGTTAAATAACACGTTTCCAAATTAAATGGAGCATTCAGCTAAAGTGGGACGAATTGGAACAAACGGGCATTATTCTCTTCATGCTTATCGCTTCTAATAAAATGTTAGATCGTTTTTACAAATTAGAATTAATTGGGCATGAATAAGTAGATACTGAGAGACAGAATTGACTTACGCAAATTACTTTAAGGAAGCATTTTAAAGAATATGGTTATAAATTGAGGTTTCCTTTCATTTAGTAATAGCAAATAAATTAAATTACTTTAAAAGACTTTCAATAAAGAAATTTAATTGTGATTTAGCTCCGCGACTGTTTCAATCAATTGCTAAATGCATGATTCATCAATTAATAAATGATAAATCGTCTAGTGCTTTAAAAAACGTTACACATAATTTTAATTTGAAGTAAAGCGATGACAAATCAGTACCAGATGAAATTGACTGGCGATTGTGGTGTTGCATGGCAATATGCGGTGGAGAAATCTCTCCGCGGCATGGATATTAGTAAACAATTGGGTAAATTCTGAGAATATCAGCAAATATTAAATTAACAAAAATATGCTGGTGGTAAGGATATATTTTACGTTCCGGATAACGGCCACCGTTGATAAGGTGTTAAAACCCGCAATAGTGACCCCAAGTAAGTGAGTCGCGTTCCGAGATAAGCCTGTGCATATCCAGTTCCAATAGGCCGGCATAATTGTTTCGACTATGGAGGTATAATCATCTCTCACCAGTCGACACACTATGGACCCCACTCCACATACCATCAGGGGCCTTATTCTCTATCTCACACGTTATTTTGACAGTGCGTAACAAGCACGCAACACAACGCGTCATGTTTAGGACTATAGAGATTTGGCTTACAGAATACCATTCCACGCACATTTCTCGAAGATAACATGACACGGCCGCGTTACGCGCTTACACTATCATACAGAACAAGGGCCCAGGGGCCTTATTCTCTATCCCGCACGTTATTTTGACAGTGCGTAACAAGCACGCAACACAACGCGTCATGTTTAGGACTATAGAGATTTGGCTTACAGAATACCATTCCACGCACATTTCTCGAAGATAACATGACACGGCCGCGTTACGCGCTTACACTATCATACAGAACAAGGGCCCAGGGGCCTTATTCTCTATCCCGCACGTTATTTTGACAGTGCGTAACAAGCACGCAACACAACGCGTCATGTTTAGGACTATAGAGATTTGGCTTACAGAATACCATTCCACGCACATTTCTCGAAGATAACATGACACGGCCGCGTTACGCGTTTACACTATCATACAGAATAAGGGCCCTGGTGTAGTAGTCACTTTGCCGCGATCGTTTAAAAAAATATATAATTCGTCGTATTTCATACGTCGCGTATAAAATAATAAATTGTAGCAAAATCTCAATACCAATTTCCATTTCCACTTTCACAGTGCTAAGTTTGTTGGCCATGTATGTTTTTAAAACTTCACTAAATAATATCGTTTATAGTTTTTATACCACGAAAGAAGTAAAGCGTCTTATAAATGATAAACTTTTGAATAAAATATTTATATCTTTTTCTATCCCGTCCAATTTTCATATATTAAATAAACAATATTCTATTCAGCTTTTGTGGCGGTACAATATTTATTCGTTATTATGTTAAGAAAGGTTCTTCAAATTTGTAAGCATTCAGAGTTCGTTGTTACTTTGTTTGAGCTATATTTAGACTACATTAATATGTTTGTATTTTTGTGTACCTTTATTTTGATAAAAATAAGCCTTGTTTCTAGAGGTTAACATGACTTGTACACTGCATGAGTTAGGTTATGACCTAACGAAAGAATGAATGTATGAATTACTTAGGTTTAAAATAAGGCCGAAAATCTGAATCGGAAACATCGACTAAACCTAGCATATTATTCGAGTTACGCGTAGGTTTAAAATTAAATTGAAATAAAAGGATTCTAAATGTGCTGTGTATTTGATGCAATAACATTTATACAAATCTTACTAAATACTTCGTAATTAATAAATATTCACACCCCTAGAAAGACTATTTAAACGGATTTCAACAGCATAATTTTTTTTAATCATTTTAAAATAAAGGAATACATATCAGAAAAATGTTGGCAGATAAATTATCATAAAATGTGTACTCCATTAGAGAAGGCAATTTTTATAAGCAGTAGAAAGGCACAGGTTACAAAAATGTAGGAACAAAACATTATTTAAATTAGTTAATTTTTTTCCTACGTATAAATGGGAACGTGACTCGTTTCAGAAACAATTTGTAAACAACATAGCGTTCGCATAATTTGATGACTTATCTTGGCTTTAACAACGAAAATATTCAAAGAAAACAAAATTATATTCCGTTACATTCCGAAAGTCGCTTTTCTTTCGAAAACTTCGCTTTTGTGAGCACCTTTTCTTTTAGTATGTAATTCAACATTTTCTGGAGTGAAAGTAAACGCTCGAAGTTCCTTGGGAATTATCGCTAAGTCGTGTGTTACTAAAAATTTCCGAGGACCAACACTTTTATATTATTATCTGAGCTTTAGGGCTATCCCTAGCAAATTATTTCTCGTCTACTAAGGCTTTATTCGTGTCTCAGATCCGAGTTTCGCTTTATTTATTTCCGGCACACTTCTCTCGAATGAATCGTGGAGAGAAAAACAGTTCTCAGAGCTTAGTCTAATCCTGTTCGTGTGGCGCAACATGAGCTCACTTACTGAGAGATTTGCCAAAATTACTGGCCCGTGAATATCGCCTTGTGTACTCTAAACAGACATGACGTATTCTTTGTAACATCTGCATATCAAATTAAGTTTCGCTACGGCAATTTTGCTAACTTCGAGGACGAAATTATTAACAGAAGAACATAAAATTACTTAAGAACGGTTTGATCATAAAAAATAATTACCATTTTTACAAGTTTAACGTCATTTATTACAAAAGAATTTAAACCTAGACTGTGTTTATTCATACAATTTTAGAATATCATAAAGCCAGCGAACTATTTAAAAAAGGTGTAGTTGTAATTGAGTAATCATAACAAATTCATATAAAAAGCGGTGATAGCGTAATTGGGAGTAGAACGGACTGCCGAGACACATCTGACTTTTTAAAGTAATGTGTGTAACCTTTGTGGATTGTCGCTTGATTTAACGGTGAAAGAAAACAACATGACGTAACCAACATACCTGATAAGTTCTCTATAATAATTTTGAGTGTAAGTATGTGAAGTCTGCCCATTTGCAATAGGTAGTGTGGTAGATTAAGATCTAACCCCTCTCAGAAGGAGGCCCGTGACCTGAGATAGTATATAATACATGCTGATATTATTATTATTAATCATACTAATAAATAATTTTAATCAGGTAAGAGCAATAAGTAGGTACTAAAGTAAATGTGCTGATTTCAGACTAAAGTATAAGTTACCTCGACATCTGCCCGCATACTACGCCGCAAGCCTTACTGAGATAGTCTCATGATCGTTACCAGCATTTTACCGAACGAAGATAACAATAAGTTAAATTTATTAACTAAGGAATCAATAACCGGTTTCTTACTACCTAAGACATTTCAATTTCAATACACGTTCATGTTTTAAATACATATTTTAGTACCTAAGCGTAAGTAAGAGCTAAACCTAAATCTCCTGTGGAAATAGCAACAAAAGAGTTAGAAAATGACAAAAATCTCGGAGTAAAAATATATGTGGATATAAAAAACATAACCCTCCATGTATTAAGATAAGGCACGGTCTACCCCGAGCTCATCGGGCGGACGTAAATCACATATACGTAAAAAAAATTACACCCGCTCGTTTGAGCTTAGGTAACATACGTAGGTAAAAATGTAATATCAAAAGCGTATATATTTATCTATACCTATAAACCGTACCGCGATAGTACATAAGGATATATAAGTAAAGGTTTCATAAGCCGACAATCGCGTGACGATGAAGGCGCACGCAAGTACATACTCTACTACAAGAAACTAATAAATCCGCCAACAGCTTGCCATTTTACTCCTTCCCTTGTTTACAGCAATGCATACACTATGTCAAAAAGTAATCCTATCGTTTTACAAGGTTTTGTAGATGCGGCGACATTGTACACAATTAATTTTACGCGCGTCTTCAAGCGTGTAGCCTTCGTTGCAACTACAACTTAACTTCGTGGCCATCCGCCTGATGGCGCTAGCACGTGACCTCTTATTGGTCAGCGGCCGAAGGATAAGACGCGAATGGCCAATCTTCAATCAATTTTGAAATGTCAACATTCTTCGCTCTTCACAGATATACCTACATATCACCATCACGCAAATTTAATCAATACATTATTAATAAAGAAACACCATTTTGATGTCTTTTTGTCTGTATATTTCTTAAAAACTTGGAAGCGGCGATAGCCTAGTTGGGTGTGGAGCGAACTACTGAGACGAATGTCCCCAGGTTCAAATCCCAAGGGCACGCACCTCTGATTGTTCTAAATTCATGTGTGTATTCTTTGTGAATTTATCGTTTACTTTAACGGTGAAGTAAAACATCGTGAGGAAACCTACACATCTGAGAAGTTTTCTATAGGAATTTCGAAGGTGTGTGAAGTCTACCAATCCGCACTAGACCAGCGTGGTGGACTAAGGCCTAATCTCTCTCAGTAGTAGAAGAGGCCCGTGCTCAGCAGTGGGCAAGTATATAATATAGGGCTGATATTATTATTACTTAAAAACGCCTGAACGAATTTTGATATGGGTTTTATTGTTACTCAAAACTCTAAATTAATTTTCAGCAAACCTATAGCGTGACAACTGAATAATAATTAAGGTATTCGATAAATACAAATTAAATTCGTACCTCCGCACTTAAAAAATAGCTGCTTTGCTATTGTACACCGAACTAACAATTTACTTAATAAGCATAACAAAATGTTACATTTATATTCATTTAATAATAAAAACATAAAGCAAATATCTTGGATAAAATAAAATAGGAAACACAACAGAAAAGTAAACCTCTGATAGATCTATTTTTATCCTTTTATGAAATGGCCACTTATAATATCGGGCGGAAGTCGGGAAATAAATCGAAACAATGATTTTTCTCAGACGTGCCATTATTTTATTGTCATATATGACCTTGTATTGACTTGAATCAAATTTGTGTTTTGGATTCGGAAAAAAAAATAAGAAAAACTGAGATAACCATTTAGACCTGCTAAGTTGATAGGCTAGTTGGTGGTTCTCTCGTAGGTAAGAATCCGTCTATCAGTAGCGAAGAATGACATTCTGAAAGAGAACCCGACACAACATATCGATACTACTAATATACATAAATGTGGTCTATCTATATGGTATATCTATATCTATATGGTAATCGATCCAATGAAAATTATCTTTTACATAAGTTACGATAGGGAAGACGACAAGAGTCGGATTATATGGGATGCTACTGCCATCTATGTAGGTATCTGCATAGTCGGCATCTAATACTTTGCATGTCTTTATCCACGTTTAGGTACTGCTGTGGTTTATTTTAAAAGTCAGTGGATTTCATGTATGGACCAGTCGTGCAGTACTTTGTAATTCATGGTTGTTAAAACACGTTTCCCAACTTAATCGGTACTCAAAACAATTTTTACAAAAAAAAATACTTATTGAAGCCTTTTAATTTTTCTTTACTCTTACAAAGTACTATCCAACGTTATCCTTAAAAAACTCCATAGCAGAAATATTCTTTATTTGGCAACAAACGCGATATAACAGGTTCAGAAGAGTGGATGGTCAAAACAAAAACAGTGTGTAGTGCGCACTCGCTCTCAAGCGAGCCTGATTGATGACCGGCCGCTCAGTTTTTTCGATGACATTATCTACGCGATGAAATCGTAAAAAGTTTAATGGTCCGAATAGACTTTTTCCATTACATTTTATTTCATTAAAGTTTCTTGGAATCGATGTGATTAATCAATTTCGCAAACATTTTACTTTAAATAGTACGAAATCGAAACGAATTCAATCTATGTAACATTGATTTCGTTTTAAATATTTAAATTTAAATCTAACCCAATATGTATCTCCTAATATTACAAATATGAAATTAAAAATGTAAATAGAAATGGGTAATATAATTTCCGAATTAATATTGTTTTTGATTTGCGGTTTTCCTAGATCATATTGATGCAATAAAACCAGATTTCTACTAGCAATAAAAAAAAATGTAATGTAACTTTAACTTTAATTACATTTAAAATTGTCTTCCCTTTTTCAAATTGTCTCTATTTATTTAGTTCAAATTACCTTCCTATTTGAAATTGTATGTTAGTAACAGACCCACCTCCCATTGCATTTGACAGTCATTTTCATGCTAAAATGTTATCCTGTGTCCGGTAAATGGAAAACCGAGCTGCTATTACGAAGCTGCGGATTTACAAGCGGACCAAAGCCGCGCTTTATACGCCTCGGAAGCCAAGCTGTGTTTAAAGCCGTCGGCAAACAACCGTTCCGATACCACCCCGCCTGCCTTTTGTCAATCACGCCTTCCCGGATAAGGTTTTAAAATCGTTTTTGCGGTAACGTCACTCTTTTGATTTTTCTCATTCCTATTTATATGATTTGGACAGTTGTGGAAGACAGAAAGGGATTGAATTCGAATGTCAAAGTTCATTGTCAACAGTTAAATATACAAAGAATTTAAGTGAAGTGAGATTTTTTAGTGTCTAATAATTAGGCAACACTTAGTTTGGGTTTAAACGTTTAATATCGCTATAAATAAGGAATAAAATACTGCGTCGCATAACAATGATCAAATGCCTAATTGTCTTTGTCAAATTACATAATTAGTAAATTAAAATCCGGATACTGAATGAACAATACTTTCGTATAATTCAGGTCGTATTATGCAATTTGCACGAATCGATAACAATTAATTTTATGATACATTACATATTTAATATTTTTTCACAGATTCATCTAGTTAAATGTTTACACATTTGACCATGCCATTAGGCACTTGATGATGTTATATCGCTGCTATAATCAATTTCCATAACGAGGTCTCTCCTTCCAAATTATGGAAGGGCCACGAACCGTACTCATGCTTATCACCATCTAAATAAAAAATACGAAATTTCAGCAATTATTCAACCCACGTTGTCGTTCGCTAATTGCAAATTGGCAAGCTATTGATTAGGGCTTTACGCCTTTCAAAAACGTCAGCATTTTACAAAGGCCCCAATTAACCTTTAGGTGTCAAATGCTTCTCATTTTGAAATTTAATGTTTGGTACAGTGCTTTATGATATTCATTTCGTTATGAGTTCTAATATCCCGCATTATAGTAAAGATTATGTGTTGCTCTCGGCTGCGTTCGCGTAGTCTGTCCTAGAATGAAAAACTCATTAAATATCGACTGTTCCGGTATGAGAATCAGCACCAGCTCAGTGGTATTTCACATTTATAATATAGGTGAATTACTAAATCTGCACTTGATATAAAGTATGCGTCCAATGCATATGGTATCGTGTGCGCGGCAAACATCACTGACACTGACAAATTGCTGTTGACGACGACGTCGCTAAAGCTCGGTTAGCGAGTCAGTCGCAGCTTGCAGCGTGCTTCGCGTCGTGTCACTGCGTGTCGACATTACCCGCTTACGACATGACGCCTGTCACTTGTCACGCCGCAACCAATCAAAACTTCAACCACTCAACATGGCCGCCAGCGCTGTGACGTCACTCATCACTCATCAATCGTCACTAATCCCTACAGTTTCCTTCCATTTTAATCACGCGATCCAGGTTTGACGTTGAAATATTAATAGCGAAGTTACTTTGCAAAGACAAAGTGGATGTCAAGCAAAAGGGAAATTTTAATTTCACAAATACATAAATTATGTACCGTTTCATTCAAGTAATGGACGTCCATAAAGGTTCGAATGAATTGTAACGAGCAAAAATAAAAAATGCCATCAGTTGATATTTTTCGTTGAAGGCTTTGATCGTTTCCTATTAAAATTGATTTGGAAACATAAATTTGCTTTTGTAGGTATAATTAAAACTTTTAAAACGCTTTTATCAACACATTTGTGTTTTCGTACCACATATATTATTGTGTTATGTTATTCATAGCGGCATTGCCATACACATGGTTACAAAAAGTAATTTAAATTTACCCACAACCACAACGCGAAAGGCGCGTGCCAAAAGTAGCAACATATTAAAAATAACAAAGGTGAGTTATTAAAAATATTTTTCGGTCTGACGTACTTACACTTATTTTAATTAATTTTAGTATCTAGTAGTATGGTTAATAAATACGTAATATGAGAATATTGATGAAGCAATTTGAATTACGTATATTAGTGAATAGAATATTCCAACTATTTGCACCTCGAAAGCATTGAGCCGTCAGTCCCGAGGATCTCACATGCCAAGTAATAAAGCCGTGTCATAAACCCTATGATAATGAGCAGCGAGCATCTCAGCCTTCCTCGATCGGCTCATTCAAGTTAATTAGCTATTTCCTATTTAAGTACTAATACGAGGTATTCTTAGAAAAACAATATGCAAACAAAATATTTAAAAATATATTTACATTCATGTATCCGATTATTTATAACATAATTTATCACTTATTAAAGACTCATGTTGCTATTTTTAATTACTTTAAAACAATTATAGGTGTAAAAAATAACAACCAGACTTAGGTTACATAATTACTTTACCCTTTTCAACTTTGATGTTTGGCAGACAAGGTAAAGCTTTGACTATTGTGTAATTGGCTGTTAAGGATACGATGGTTGCCGTAGCAGGTAAATTAGGGATGGTGAACCCATGAAAGGCCCAGTTTGTGTCTGACAGGCTTTCAGTGGAGAGCGGTTTGCGTGCGGCCTTGTTCTCCGCCCATCGCGGCTTACAAATTACCAATGCACATTGTACAAACTATGGTCAAAATGTTACCACGTACCGAACAATTAACAATAAGCATTATTCATAGTAGGGGACCAAAACGAAAACGTATAGGTATGTGATTTGTATATTTATTTATTCACGGTTTGTAAAAT
>NW_023593653.1:0-21054 GCF_014839805.1 Manduca sexta
GACTAATTAGTATTACAATCTCTAAAAAAACTTACGTCTAATTAGAGCTAAATTATTGTCTTCTTTAAACTACTTCCGAAGTTACAATGCACATAATGTTTTTGAATCATCACATTAAAACCTATACAATAAATACCGTGTAGTCTAAGATTTTTCTATTAGTCAGCTATGATTCCTTTGTGAATCATGACGATGAGCATTAGTAATTCAGTTAGAAATAGGTTTGTGCTGTATCTTTGATATACTTATTCTGCGTATGCGCACAAGGTCAGCATTGTGGTCGTAGGCCTAAGCCCTCTCAGTAGTAGAAGACACCGTGTCCAGCAGTGGAACAGATGGGCAATTTAGTGTTTGTTTAAGTACTAGGTATTGAAACCTAGGTCTTGTTTGGAAAATTTCAATATGGAAGATTCTAGTTTGCATTTATTGTTTGGCTTTATCAAGACATATGTAAGAGTATATTTTATGGATATGTAATAAACAATAAATTCATATAAGGACTTTAAAAATATATCTGTTTATCTTACTGATAAATGTATGTGAAAGTTTGTGAAAATGTTTAGATACGTGTTACAAGTAAATGCATTAACCGAACGGATTAAGATGAAATTTGCCAAAAGATAGTCCATGTCCTAGATTAACCTACAGTCTTTTGTCCTAGAAAATTAGACGGTACAATTCTACTCGAAAGTAAACTTACTCAAGCGGAAAGCGAAAAACAAAATATCGTAAAACTAAGACAATAATATTTTTATGCAAATAACCGATAATATTCGTAAATTCCTACGCATAAAGCCGAGAACACACCGCTTTCCCTTGAATATGACTAGTGTTGCAACAAGGAAAATTGTTTGTCGTGTAACATCGGCATAACAACACTCTTATCCGTAGAAAGTTATGACTATTTGTTTTTTGCGAACACTCCTTTCTCTATTTTAGGAAAGTGAATTTTATATGAATTTAGTCAAGATTTTTATCGAAAGTATGTAATCGATTGAGCAAGGCCCGCTGGTAAGATCCCACTGACGATCGATACTCGTCCTTTAAGGGGTTGATTTATTTATTCATGGTTGTCACTGCTTATAATGTAGAACGCAACGCACTTAACAGTATTCTATGAGACATCGATACAAGTCCAACCAACCCATTCCTACATAACTATCTATAGCAAAACTACGATTTCTATTATTACAAAGCAAAACAATTATGATGAAAGCTTTAAACTCCTAAGTAATCACCTTCTTACATAAAAACTGATAGGAAAACACTTATAAAGCATCATCGCAAAGGCTTGTATCAATCGAAAGCAGTATAAACCAAAAAGTACGTCGATGGTAGTGAGTCAATACGCCTACTTTAAATAAAGAACTTTTATGCGAACGGTACAGCGTCGAGCCCTTATTGCGCAAGCGGTACGCGTTGCTTTTTGTTTGCGTTCGCACTTCGTATCTACGTTACGTCACTGGCTCAGATAGTGCTGCTTGCTACCTGCGCTATGGATCGTACTATCTCAGTTGAAACTCTGACACTATGGCACGGAATGAATGAATGATTTAATTGATGGAGATTAATCTAGTACAATTAATCTGTGACTTGTTCTTGAAATTTTATTACTGGCATAAACAATTTTTAAAAAGATTGTTTCAATGATTCCATTTTTAAATTTTTGATTATGGTAGGTTAAGTTATTATAACGATTTTATATTAATTAGTAGGTAGGTACATTAAAATTAGTATCAGATTGACTATCAGCTAGAGAACGTTGAAGTATGTAATGATACCACAAAATGTTACGTTAGAAGGGTTATCTATTATATCAGGTTAGATAAAAACACTTGAATCAAAGGGAACGTTGAAATAGGCACGACAATATACCAATGACATTTATAGAGTCGAGTGGCACAAAGGTTAAAGTTCTATACAGGTGTCTATGGTTCGCGCAGCGCTATAAAGGTCTGCGATAGAAAACAATTTGTATAGACAATTGTTGATTAGATTTGTATTTTGTTATTACACTCTTAGTTTGTTAGATGTCACTAACGGCTTCGTAAGTTTTAGGGGTCTGTATTTTGGAAAACTTCTGAACAACTTATCTAAATACAAGCATTATGTGAGCTATTAGCTAATACTAAAATCACGGAATTAAAATATATTACAATCGGTCTACAATACAAATACAGTTGGCATTATAAAAATATAAAAAAGAACAAAGTCATAACGTTCGCGCGAACATACAATAAAAAAATCCCCAAATTCTAAAATTCAAATTTCGAAATTTCGCGATAGGACGGACGCCCGGTGCGTTGTCTCAATTAAAACTGTACACGTCATCAAGTACATACAATTTTTATGCTTATTACCTGAGAGTTAGGGTTGTTTTCAGCTCGTCAGCGACGACGGCGTCAAGCCAACTCAAAAGTGTGTCACAGAGTTGAACAGCCACGCAAGGCCGGTCTATCTATGAATGCGCGGACAAAACCGCCAATGTGCACCCGACGAGCGCGACGACAAGATATCTTGTAATTAAAATCGTAGCGCGTCAAATTTCGGGAGAGCCCTGTCTAGGAAGACAATTCTTACATTTAAGGATCTTGATTAATTTGTCAAAATGCAGTAGTGTGCTAAAATAGATGACATTTTCGCTGTTTTACTATTTGACGGCTTTTGTTCGAGTGTGCAGTAAAAATGACGAATGTGTTTAGTATCACATGCCATTTAAAGTATGGGAAGAAATAGCAATTGCGTTGACACTTGGTTAGTAAAATGAATCTTCATTCTTCAGTTACACGTTATCAAACCTTGCTCGGGAAATTAAACACAAATATTTTCCATTAAAAACAACCGTATACCTTACATAAGCGGAGGTTTAAATTTCGAACAATGTTCTTTAGGTAACGCTGAATCTTATTTTTATTTATTTCTAAAAATATAGGCAAAGGTAGCATAAATTACACAGCCAAATCTGCTATATTAATAAAACGGCACTAATAAGTCCACGACTGGATTAATTTTGCATCAAACATGACCCTTACCAGTAGATTGACCCAGAAAATTATTTGCAAATAATAAAATAGCCTCAAACGGCAATTTTTTGTCGCCATAACAGAGATAAACAAAGGCATAAGAACTTTCTAGAATATTTTTAATATTAATAGCATTGACCTCTGTAACAAGTAGCTGAGAAACTAGAGGTCATAAATTCGATGGACAATTCACTGTTTTTGAAGTTTAACTGTAGGATTGGAGTTACTCAGGGTTACTGATGTAAGTAGATTAAAATGTATATCTCTAGAATAGCATCACGACCACATATTTATCATAGTCTCTTAATTGTCCTGATTCTGATCCTGGTTCTGATGACACTACATCTAATGGTAGCTATAAACTCGAGTACACATTGGTGGATCAGAAATACATAAATACAATGGCGTCACCAAAGACATGATCAAGAATGAAAACACAGACCTTATCTTCTCTTACCTCTTTCTCTTACTAATATTATTAATATGAACGTTTTAGAAAATAATTTGGATGTTTGTTAGTAAACCCACAGTTCAACGGATTTGGTGGAAATTTGGCACATGGGTAAACCATGTAGTAGAAACCAGAGGCTTATTTTTCCCCCGGTAATTTGCTCCCATAAGAAATAATGGAATTTTAGTCGGATTTTTAAAATAGATGGCGCTGGTGTCGTTCAGATAATGTGATGAATCACTACAGTGTTATAGTGAGTTTAATAGCAAGAAAGGTTTTACGCAAGTGAAGTCATGAGCACCACCTTTTTTAAATCATATCCTATAATAATAGACTTGTATATACATACTTTGCTGTACATAGGCCTTCCCTACCATTGCGATTTTAGGTTTAAGCCAACCATGCTGACCTACTACAGGTGGATAGAGTTTAGACGCATTTAAATTATATCCTTTAAATTCTTAATATGTCTTCCTCTACTATAGAGAGCTTCATTTCATAACGGTATATTGCATATTAGTACACTTCAAATACCTAATACACCATACTATATAAATATATAGCTGCCTATAATACTGAGTGGTTAAGTTTTGTCCCCTATGCTAATATATTGCAGTCTAACTTTAGGCTTGTCTACCAAGCCGGTCTGTTACAAGTTGGCAAACCTCAAACACCTGCCTACCAGTGGCGATGGGTCCATATAACATAATTCCTGCCGGCTTCCCTTTATATAGAACTAGCTTTTGCTCGCGGCTTCGCCCGCGTGAAGGAGTATTCCGTTTTTTTTTCCGATTTACTTGATTTGTATATTATGAACAAATTATGCAAAGTCGTTATAAATAGTCTATATGTTATTCTGATGTATAACCATTATTACTGTAAAGTTTCATCCAAACCCGTTCAGTAGTTTTTTATTGAAAGAGGAACAAACATACATACATACATCCATCCTTACAACCTTTCGCATTTATAATATTAGTAGGATTTATGTAGAATCTAATTATACAAACGATTTATAGATCGCATTCATGCATAGTACTTATATATTGTGGGGGTCCCTCTCAGAAAATTTCCCTACACTACTGCCTATATAATTATCTTAAGAATTAAGTCTTAACAACAGAAAACAATTAGTTGTCACTGCCAAAGAGAAATTCAACCTTCCGCCGAGTGTCGAAACAGAATCGGCGTCGCTTTTACATTTTCGCAACATCCCTTCAAGGTAATAGTGATTTTATTCGGCGCGTAGATTTTTTTCGCGTTTGATAACCGAAACCGGGTCATTATCGGTCCTTGGACGATTGTTCGGCGAAAATTTAATTATGTCTGGTGGCGTAATGAGACAAATTCGGACAAATTATGCTTAGTAAATAAAGACTCAAGAATTACAAGCTTGATTCAGCTTCCAGTTTTAGCAAAACTTCTCAGCGTATATGTTTCGTCCTATATCAGATCTTTAAATCGTGACCCATCGGCAGAGATCACCAAGAATGTCTGTTGGTCCGTGTTTTTGACATCTGACTGTTGCATTAACGTATATTCTATGGACACGAACGTCCATATAAACTATTTGTTCAAAATTTGAACTTAAATGGCAACCAAAACGTCACTGTTATAACCTATTTATTCACTTGAACAACAAATAATTTTACATATTTAACTCATATTTTTATTCAAATCCAGGTTAACACTTAGACGCGAGTTCTTATATCATGAGCGCCACTCCGTACACAACCATAAACTGTCAGTATTGACCATACGAAAGTTATTTTGAATGGATTGCAGTTCAATTCAGTTGAACACAGCATAATAGCAACCAATTTAAACTACTACCCACCACTGAACCCGAGCCTCCTCAATTCCAAAGAGGGTGCCGGTTGTTTTCCTTCATCGTTGAAGCAAACAAATTAAACAATACACTCGAAGAGTTATGTGCCTTGGGTTTTGAACCTACATAACTTCGTCTCAGCAATCCCTTCCATTCCTAACTAGGCTATCAATATGAATACAAGCTCACACCTTTATCCCCGAAGGGGTAGGCAGAGGCGCAGCTGGTGTCACCCACATTGCGCCATGAGTATTCCGTTTAATGACATGAGAGGCGAGCCTATCGCCAGATTGGTCACGGACTTCGGTCTTATATTGAAAAGAAAAACTTTACCCAACCCAGAGATCGAACCCGAGACCACTACAATCGTAACACGCCCAAGAGTCAGTAATAATTAAGATTAATACTACAATATCCTTCAAATCCGATCACAATACTTCCATACAGCTGCATGGCAACAGTGTTTAATGGATGGTATCTTACCAAACTCAATACGAGTACTCACACGTAGGCAGTACCTCACTTAGCACGATCTCTAAGGTAGGCGTCAGTCGAGACACCAATATTCTCTATTAAACACTTTATCACTATGATTCAAGAGTTCACATAAATGTTTTATTATGTGATACAGAATAAAACGATTAGTTGTTATTTTAACAGAAGATTTAAACTATTTTGTCTATTAGATTAATTACGTAAAACAATACTGTATTGTACGTTTATGTACTATTAAATATGTTGTGTTTGAGTAATCACTGTGATTGTATGAACGAAAAAAAATACACACACAATTACTGTGTTTTATAAATAAAACGGCGGTAGCCTAGTTGGTTGTGGAATGGACTGCCGAGACGAATGTCCACAGGTTCAAAACCCAAGGGCACACACCTCTGACGTTTCTAAAAATTATGTGTGTATTATTTGTGAATTATCGCCTGTTTTAACGGTGAAGGAAAACATCGTGAGGAAACCCGCATACCTGAGAAGTTCTCTATAGGAATTTTGAGGGTGTGTGAAGTCTACCCATCTGTACTAGGCCAGCGTGATGGACTAAGGCCCAATCCTTCTCAGCAGTAGAGGCCCGTGCACACAGTGGAACAGTATATAATACAGAGCTGATTATATAGATTTACATAAAGCTCATAATCTTACATAGTCGTCTATATTACGCAGAGGTATTATCTTAAAGAATCCTATCTATATACACATTACATACCCTCTCTAATAAAAATCGCTGACATAGAGCTCAATTTAAAATGGCGATAAACAAACAGTCAAAACGCAACAATATATAATGCAGTTATCACTGGACAGCCTAGTTTTCGCGATATCGTTGATTTAATGCCTAAATATGGACTTTGTGACTGCAGATATTGCATGTTTAGAATCCTATCTATGCATTATTTGTTCTGTTATTGTTAGTCGGTGGTGTTTTGTCATTATTTTCACCGAGTTCGCAAAAGGAGGTTCCTTTTGACAAGCAAAACGCAAACACGTTCACAGTTTTACTGGTAGATATATTTTATATCCGCCCGAATAGCACCGTACACAAGTTAAAACCTGCCATTGTGACGTAAGTGTGTCGCGTTCCAGGATCAGCCTGTGTATCCCGTTCTAAAAGGCCGGCATAATTATGTCGACTGTTGAGGAGTAATGATCTCTCGTCAGTCAACATTCTATTGGACCCCACTTCCCTTACCAATAGATGCCATCAGAAAATAGATGTTATATTTATTACTAGCGACCCGCCCCGGCTTCGCACGGGTGCAATGCTGACTATTTAATGGATGTTATTATTATACATATAAACCTTCCTTTTGAATCACTCTATCTATTAAAAAAAAACGCATCAAAATCCGTTGCGTAGTTTTAAAGATTTAAGCACACATAGGGACAGAGAAAGCGACTTTGTTTTATACTATGTAGTGATATACACCGAAGTCCTGATTGAACAAATACTAAAGCTCTATTATCATGATTTGATTACGTTTATTCCCTGAAAGATCACACGTGTCAAACTACGAGCAAGTACAATAAACTTCCCGTAATACACGTAACACTCATGACCTTTACCCAATGCCCTGTAATTAATTTTCCTTATTGACACATTAATTGCATTTAATGGATTTATGTAATGTAGGTCAAAATTAGATGAGGATTTCTGCTTAGAACAGTAAGGGGACCAATACTGTTCTCTTTTAGAAGAGACATGAAAAATAGCTAAATCTTTAATGGAATGGATGAAGAGATATAATAGCTTTGGATTTGGTCTAGTGATAAAAATATACAAAATAGCTTTGGTCTAGTGCCTGACCTGGGTCAAGTCTTGGATACGATTCTAAAGGAAACCAAATCTATACTATTATATAAAGCTGAAGAGTTTGTTTGTTTGTTTGTTTGTTTGTTTGTTTGTTTGTTTGTTTGTTTGTTTGTTTGTTTGTTTGAACGCGCTAATCTCAGGAACTACTGGTCCAAACTGAAAAATTCTTTTTGCGTTGGATAGCCC
Organism: Manduca sexta; assembly: GCF_014839805.1. Classification (NCBI taxonomy): domain Eukaryota; kingdom Metazoa; phylum Arthropoda; class Insecta; order Lepidoptera; family Sphingidae; genus Manduca; species Manduca sexta. The sequence goes on from NW_023593653.1 coordinate 7,809, forward strand.
TTTGTTCGTGGAGTGCTATAGGCTATATATCATCACGCTATACCCAATAGGAGCGGGGCAGTAATGGCTAATCTCAGGAACTACCGGTCCAAACTGAAAAATCTTTTTGCGTTGGATAGCCCTTTGTTCGTGGAGTGCTATAGGCTATATATCATCACGCTATACCCAATAGGAGCGGGGCAGTAATGGCTAATCTCAGGAACTACCGGTCCAAAGTGAAAAATTCTTTTTGCGTTGGATAGCCCTTTATTCGTGGAGTGCTATAGGCTATATATCATCACGCTATGACCAATAGGAGCGGAGCAGTAATGGCTAATCTCAGGAACTACCGGTTTGAACTGAAAAATCTTTTTGTGTTGGATAGCCCTTTGTTCCTGGAGTGCTATAGGCTATATATCATCATGCTATGACCAATAGGAGCGGAGCAGTAATGAAACATGTTGCAAAAACGGGGAAAATTATGAGTTTTGAGAGCTTCCGTTGCCTGCGCTGCGTAAACGGTTAAAGTTATGCAATAATGATGTATGACGGGATTGTTTCACTTAAAAGTTCTAAATAATATAACAAAGTCCCCCGCTGCATCTGTCTGTCTTAACGTGTTAAACTCAAAAACTACCTAACGTATTAAGATGAAATTTGGTATGGAGACAGTTTGAGACCCTGGGAAGAACATAGGCTCCCGGGAAACTACTATTTTTATAACGGAAAACTTTAGCCTGAATAACTTTATAACGCGGGCGGAGCCGCGAGCAAAAGCTAGTTTATTATAAAAAAATACACTTGATGTGGGATATATACAGCATGGAGTCTAATGACACCGAAATTCAAAACTTAGTCTCGTTTTAGCAATGTAGTTGAAATGGTTTATTGCTCCAACCCCACGTTAAAGCTGATGATAAGTTGTTGGAAGGCGTAAAGGTGACGAAGAAAAACTATTGTATTACTATAATTGTGAAATACTCTTCAGAACCCAAATCGTCAGTTTTAGAGCCAATGTCATCTAAAACCTGTGGTAATAAGCCAATTTCCACCACCCCCGGTGACTCGATGACGTCATCGCACGCACGGCGCCGCGTGCGAACACGCACACACGCACGCACGCACGCGCCAAGCGACGTGCGGCGACTGCGCAGCTACTAGCTCAAGTGCATGTCTAGACTGTCGAGAAATTTCCTAAGTTAGACTTGATGCAATCTATTGCCAAATATAGTTGGATGTACTTAGAGATAACTTATCATGTATCATATATTAACTACGAGAAAACTTCAGTAAAATCAATAGTAAAATATCTTGTATACTTTATGACGCGCTTCGAACCTGAAACTTGTATCAAAGCTTATTAAGCTCTACGCGTAAAGAGAAAGAATCCATAATAGACAAAAATAGAGTAAACTTAAAATTTTACAATTAAAAATATTGTACTACAGCGTATTCCTAACTGATCTATTGCGCGCGTATTTCTAGCAACCGTTATTAAATTCATATGACATTAAAAAATAGTCCATTAAAAGTTCATACAAACTTTCTATTAATAAAGTGAGAGGCAATTACACAGCGTTAACACAGTAACACTGTAAGTGATATTAAATGTAATATATCGGCATGTTTACAAATTGAAAGGTGTCTGTATTACGATATTACACCCAGTTAACAGATAAGTAACCTATACTCTCGCATTATCTGAGCTTACAACGAATCTATGCATAAAAACAATTAGGCGAAGGCTTTAACTAGTAGAGTTTTTGTCGCAATTAGTTAACCTTTCTAAACGGTTTTTAGTATATCTTATGATCTCAGTTTGAAATTGTATTTTAAATACCTTTATTACATGAAACCTAAACAGCAATATTGACGTACTACACCTGCTTACGTACGAAAAGAAAAGTCGTTAATTGATTAATATAAATTAATTACTTATTTTAAATTTTCGAATACCGTTCTAAACAATTTTAAATATGGAATATTTTTGAATATCGAATCACGTTGGCCTTCAAGACCTAAACCTAGCTAAACTATCAGTACTACTCAGTATAAACGCAGCACGGACACGCACACAGCACGCCGCATTATCATATCACACTAGCTACCAACTAGCGTACCTGAGCATGTACCACGCATACGCATATATTACGCCGCTCGTACTGCGGGTGAAGGGTTTTGATACTTTAACTGTGAGGATTGGATGGATTGTGGAAAATGGTGTTAACTTATGTCAGATTTTTGCAGTATACTAAATCTAATATATAACACTGCATGTATCGCAGTTTAATTTATTTCGGTCGATATAGGGACTTAGTAAAAGCTTCAAATTATTTTACACTTTGTAAGAGACAAATCGACTGGCCGACGGCAGTTGTATCTATTTTTTTATAGTATAGACTATATAATATTGTACAGACTTTTTCTAAGTTCATAGTTCTCATATAATAAACTTATCTGGACTGAAATATATTATAATCTATCTTTTAATGCGGCGATTAACTTTCAAATTAGTGGTGATCGACATAAACTGTCCAATTAACAAAGTAAATATGCAATTATCGGCTGCAATTTAATGAAACCGCTCTATTACATTCACGAAAACCCGAAAGTAGACTCTCTATGGTAATAAAGGATGTACTCTATGCACCAATTTCAAATCGTACTACCATTACAGAGTGATAAGAATAATAAACATCCAAACTTTAGTATTTATAGAAGAAAGAGAAACTTCATAATATTATAAAATTGCTTAGTTCATCGAACTAAGTTCGTAGCGAAATGTGGGTCAAACGTTCGCCAGATCGACCTATATTAAGGATTCAATGCACTTAAACCAATAAATTCACTTATTTGCTTCCAACAGGTGGAACCTTACCTTATTGACACTAATTTTAAAGCTATACGAATATTATATGTAGGTAATCATTTACTAGGATTACATGAAATTATGAGTCTTAAAAATAAAAATCAATTTTTAAAGTTAACATTCGGAATCCTAATGATTACGATGTCGTGATGCCAAAGTACCAAGACGAGTGAGTCGCCACGCGTCGACGAGCGCTATATGGGTCTTGGCCAGGCAACTTTTTCTTGCACACTTAGTACTAACGGCAAGCTGTCATACGCTTATGTTATCCTGGTACATTTCATATGTTACTACGGTCATTAATTATGAAAAATTACATTGAAATTAATCAAATTGATTTGTAAAATAAATGTATGAATTGATTATAATGATATTCTTATGGCAAAATTAAATCATGAACGTTCAAATTCTAATACTTAATATCATCATAAGTTTTCTATAGAATTATGCAAGACCTACTTACTTACATTATGAGTAAATTATCAAATAGATTATTAATAGTAACCGAAATAGATACAATTTGACTGATATCCATACTTAAAAACAGCTATTTTTGTGCTCAACGAATTCAAAATGACAGAGAATTTAAAGTTTAACCATATTCGCATACAAAGTTGAATATAAACCTTTTACAAACTCGAAATGAGCGCAATTTAACAACTGCTGCACTTAACAGCTTTGCAGCGAAAACATTTCGCAGCAAATAGATATGCTTAGATAAGTGATTGTCGTGTACACCTATTTTTTGCTTAAAATGCAATAGATATCGAATTACTGATGATTTATTGTTATTTATATGTCACTAATTATTATTATTGTCTGATCGGCAATATTTTACGTAGGTAACGACGTAATTAGAATTTTAAATTCGCAAACGAAAATTTTCCAATTACAAGGAACTTTGTTTGTTTCGTGTGTACTACTTATCTATACCTAAAGACGTCAATGGATTTTTGTCACTAATCATCTGGTTTTAAGAGCTATATTTAGTTTGATATAATCATTCCCAAGAATTTGCTCTTTAAATAACATAACGGGTTGTAAAATTGCCGCTAGAATCACCACTCGCTCCACTTTTTAATACCAAAAAGGGCGCGAAACCGGCCCCGTTCCATTCAACCAAATAATAAAAACTGTTGATAAAGAACTATGGAAACTGGTCGCTGTTTACCACTACGTGTTGTTACGCAACGCGAACGTGTTTAAAAAAGAAACCAGACTTTGTACCGTAGCTTTCTTAATGGCGGCATGCGAAATGGCATTATGTCCTTTATAATTCGGCATAATAAAACGCGTTCGTTGCGTGAGAGTACGAAATGTCAATTAAAAAATCGCACTGGCTGGAAATGTTTTTTGAATTTCGGCGCCATTATTGAAAATTGACATTTTATTATACTTTTACTTCCAAAGTTCAACTCAAATTGTTTGCACAAGTACACTTTCTTGTTATATAAATCTGAAACATCACTGCATCTCATTATGTTACGTAATTATGTAAATTATTAAAAAGAGACCTTTCCGTTTTTCAATAAAAGGAATAATTCTCTGCACATTTAAATAACATAAATATCAATAAATACTGTTGCACTAATAATTAAACTTTTTTTAAAAAAGGTTACATAATCTGTAAGAACAAATTAAAAGTAAAGTCTCATATAAAATCTACGTCCTTATTGTAAACGCGATAGCTTAACAAGAGAGACTGTTACCGAATTTTAATTGGCCACTTTCATCGCGCAACTTTCGATTGCGTAACGTCGAAACGGAATGAGAAACAATTATGTATATATTAATACACCGGAAAAAGATGTGCTCACTTTCTACGGATTTTTTAACAATATTTTTATTATATGCGCTCACGCAATAATTTTATTTCCGCGTTATTTTTCTCATCTCGCAATTTAGCGCCGAGATCTGTTTGTGATAAGCTAATTTTATGGATTATTTTACATTACCCCAGTATTACACGTTTTTGAACATTTAAAAGCTATTGGGCGTATTTATGAAATGATGATGATTCCTTCCTAAGTGAATTTCGGCCACGGCAGCCAAACTCAACGTAGACCAGCGAAGTCCGCTGGAGATATTATAGTGCACAAGTTTGTACCTAATACACAGGTGCACTCTCTGTTCCTTTACTCTCATAGTCTGATGAGACAGCAATCCGACATGAACAAAGAAATGAGTGAAGCAGGACCGACCGTTTTACGTGCTTTACGAAATACAATTTAAGGATATCCTATATCGCCCTAGTACAAAACCCAAATCCATTATTTTTTAAACGCATTGGAGACAAGACTGTTTGCAATAATATACTGCAACATGATTCGATGGCTTCTTTGTTTGCCACTTCATCTAAGCTGTGCTTTTGAATAAGGAGATGCTACCTTCGATATATATGTTAGGAAATATTTTGTGGATTGTTGGTAATTTGGTTATGAGCCTAGGATTGGTTTTTGTGTGTGTGTACACAAGCTCTACTATTGTATGATGCGATGAGCGCAATCTTACACGCGTCTTATTAGTATTTGAATATGACCATTATGTATGAGTGGATACTGAAAATAAATATATTTTATTTTTTATTAATTCTTGGAATTCAAAATAAACTCATAATGTCGTTTCTAGGCACTATAAAATTTACAATACATTATTTACTTTCTAAAGTGTAATTAATTGCTCTTTAATCTTTATTTTTGTATTCATTATGCGATGGTTTTAGAATGCATATTAGAACGAATGCTTTTAAATTCTATTTACATTAATATAACCATCAAAATGCGAAAATTCAAATAAAATGCTCTTAGTCTCTGACTTACTTTCACTTTTAGTGTGTTGAAAATATAAAATGTATTTAAAATAATATTTAAATGTTGGTAGAGACAAAATAGTAAAAATACTGGTAGAAATACAAGAATCAAACACGACCTACTACAAGTTAAATTGAATTATAGCAGTAGTAAAATAACGATTAATAAAAAAACTGTATTATAAACGAATACATCAAAAATTCACGTAGGGATAGATCGATTTGGCCTATATATATTTCGAGGTAAGGTAACTCTTAAGACTAAGAAGTAGGGTCTAAATTATATTTCAGTAAATTGCTCCACCGATGGAAATTATTATCTTCCAAAACCGGTAGTTGTGTTTTTCAATCTTTCTTTATAGAATTTGGAAAACAGGTTTACTTTAGGCTTCCTACAATACTGCGTACGAAATGCCATATTAAAATATCATTACATCGGTTCATGAGTTTGGTGTTACGCTATTCGTGAATACGCAAAACTTACTACACATAACACAACCTAGCTTTATTATATATTTTTTTAGCTTAGCTCGAAATAAAATACAGATTTTTTAAATCGATAAAGTATATCGAATGATATCGATTAGAATACACACTAGCCTCGACACGTGACTCACTGCTTTGAATCACTATGGTTTTACCAAGAGGTCATTTTCCAAGTGCGAGCACTCCTTTACTAGAACATTATGTGGCCAAACATTAACTTGATAAAGCAGCCTGATTTATAGTATTAAAAGTTTATCGTGGCATAAGGAAGATTTCAACACTATGGTATCGTATATTTTTAAGGTTTTGAAATGAAAATATGATTCAATGAGTCTGACCAGAGCACCGTTTCATATTATAACCGAGCCAGGAAAGTGTCGGACAAAAATATTCTTTGTATCGAAAAGTAGACTATACTAGATGTTGCTGGAACGACATTTGACCGCCATTATCTCATACTTTTCAATACAAAGAATATTCCTTGCCTGATACGTTCCTAGCACGGTCCTAGTACGAAACGGTGTAGTAGGCAGATTACTTTAATGCTATTTATTTTTTTAGTGATATACTTGATATATCTAGCACTTTTATAATAAAACACGGATGGTGAATAAATAGATCTCTGGTTTAACATAAAATTATCAAATATTTGTTTACAGCACCGCACTATTTTCATTATTTTCAAATGTCGATCTTGAGCGACTTAAAGTCGATTGTACTTTCTTATATTAGTCCAAGGACCTTTTTTTAATATAAATTGTCGGTACTATGGATTATACGTATGTGAGTATGGTGTGTAATTGTTTTTTTATTACATATTTTTTTAAGTTTTGAACTTTCATATAACTGTTTTAATATATGGTCATTATGAAAATTTCAAAAGGGAGATGAAAATGCATAACTTCATTCGTAATATATTCTTTTATATTGAAATTTAAATGTTAGAAAGAGATAAAAATGTGAAATCCGTGGGACCAACGTTAATTCGTTAATTAATGAATATGAAATAAAGTTATTGACATTTTCAGTTACTCTACAAACATGAGCTTTTGATATCGTTCGTTGCGGTTCATATTTGGTGAGAGTATTTAGCTTTCGTATATTTGGATCCGTTCTATTAGGTTGTAATAGCTCTGTATGGCAAAAATCTTTTATATGTTAATGGAGAAAGTTATTTGGATGACTGATTGGTGCCAATTTCGAGTTTTGTCAAGTCTAATAATAATTTAGATTTTTTAAAGAGATAATTAATGATGCTATAAATACATGGTTTTGATGAGTGGTCGAGTGGCCCTCGTCCCCCCCCCTCCTGCCCGCATTCCCGCGTCCCTACTACTCCCCCTGTTCTCATTCCCCGCTGCCTTGTGCGGTGATCAATCATGAAATTACCTTTAATGCTCCCACCTGAAGTGTGCGGCTGTTGGCTCTGCTGCACGTTGCTCTGCGCTTCCAGCTTGGTGCTCACCGAGTTCCACATATCGAACATGTTCAGCATGTTGGACCCGCCCGGGACCAACTCTCACTCTCGCTGGACCATTACATTCGCCGGTTTGAACACGCACGCACTCGCACATCCATCTTCGTTAATCTGCTATATGCACAAGTGTCAAAATTGTTCGTTCGTAAAAAAGTCTTAAGGCTACGCACTGATCCCCGGTTATAATTTTGTAATAATTATTATTCAATAATATTGCATTTGTTATAAATATTCATCTACATAATATAAACTTTCTCAAATGTTCAACTAATGTAAATACGCTATATTCTCCTACGTACTGTTAAATATCAGTCTAAGATTTCGTTTCGTAAGGTTGGGTTTTGTTCGGGAAGTAGTACATCGTGGGTTGCTATTTGTGAATTATTTTTAACTATTCCTCTGTGATTATATTGCGTATAAATTTCGGTATAATGTGATATATTCTGAATATTGTCTGGTTATATTTCATACAAAATGGTCCGTCATCAATCTGTACTGTATGTGATTGTTGTAAAATGTTCCGTAAATCCGTTTTTCCTCTTCATAGTTCGTTCACGCGCCGATTATGCCACACGTCGCCCTCGCCGACCGCACGGTTACAGATGCGAATTAGAACACAAGAACGCGAACGCGGCACGCATTATCATAATTGGAAATTGTCGAATTCGGTATACGCAACTCGGGTGCGTTTCTCTAAGCGGTATGAGTTATTGCGTCGTATTTTTAGAATTCTCTATGTCGCGTTCTCGCATGCACTGGAGTGCAGTTGCATCGGTTTCAGCTTCAGTTTCATGGGGGTGGGGGCTCGGCGCGCGCGGGGTGGGGTCGGAAGTGGCAGCGCGCACTGCGCAGGCTCGGAATCGATCCCGCGTGCCCACCGAGGTATCCTAAAACACTACTTTTCTTCGCTATGTGGGTATGCGAGCATGGCAGCGGTTGTCTATGGTGTAGATATGTATGCGCCAGTCTATTATGTCATTCACTTTGATGTTGCTGTGGGTACTTTGTTGCTATGCTGTATGGAACTGTGCGCCGTGCGGGCTGTGTGCAGTGTGCAGCGGTTCTACCTTTGTTGTCCCACATACGTTTTATTGTCCTCATAATGGTGTATTTCTAAATAAAAATATTCATCAGTGCCTTTCTTTTTGAGAAATACTAATCTATAATCAGTAAAGCTATTAACAATCCATAGCCTGATATTTGCGAACTATATTCTAAATTATTATTTGCAAACTATAGCATCTCGAATGCATTTACGTGCAATTAAACGGACATTAATATTAATTTATTAATTGTACCATATTAAATACAATTTGTATACTTTTAGCATCAATTAAGTTCCATCGAGAGAATAATTTCAGATGTTTATTATATTCAAGCAAATTAGCCGGTGATAGTTAATTAAATACAATATTATGCAGTGTTTCACAAGTTTTCTGTCTTGGGCAACAAGCGAACACAATTGATAATTTAAATTGAAACTTGTTTGTTTTGTTAAATAAAAACGAAACTTATAATGATTTGTGCTTTGAGTCGAGAGCCGAATGACTAATTTGGATTTCTTCAAACCACAATTCGAAACTGATAGCTATCGAAAAAATATAACAGTTTGGAATATTTGTATGAAAAATCTGAAAAAAACTTTTTAAACTATGTTACCTACGTTCCATGTGGGTGATCATGTAAGAATAGCGAAATATAAACATGTATTTAAAAGATTATGAATCTAATTGGAGTGATGAAACTTGTGATTTCTTCTCTTCTTCGAAAAAAAATATTTGCAATATATGTTACCATAATACACAATAAAGAGGCAAAATACATTTTTCTTTAATTATCCAAGAGATTAAACCAAATAAACAATAACTGTAATAAAACAGGAAGCGCATGTTTCGTTTAATGACATCTTAAGACAGATGCGAAGCCGAAAGCGCGAAAATTCGGCGAAAACATTAACCGACTGCATGTGCATGCCGACACATCCATTACGTAACTGGGGCGAATTAACTGCCCGTCTTATTAACACCGATGTGCGAATGGAATGGACAAGATTACGATGACAAATGCGTATGCGCAACTTTTTGTTGTACGTATGCGTATAGTATTTGTATTAGTGTTTACGTAATATTATTTATAATCTTTAGTAAAGATTTTTTTTTCTAACATGACAAAGGCGAAATGTTTTGAGTTGGGGCTGACCTCTGGAATTTCTGAACGTATTTGGAAAATTCTTTCACTGATAGGAAGCTACATTATTCCTGCGTGTTCGGGAATATCTATCATATCAAAAGCAAGTGTTTAATATTTTCAAAATTAATTGTTGTATGTAATAAGCAATCATTTAAAGCTTTTGGAATAAAATGTTTTTTTTTTAAATGTGCACGGAAATTTGACCCCAACGCACCTGATGGTAAGTGGAGTGGGGTTCAATAGAAAGTCGACTGACGAGAAATGATTATCCCTTGACAGTCGACACAATTATGCCGGCCTGTTGGAACCACATACACAAGCTGATCCCGAAACGCGACACATTTACGTGGACCACTATGGTTTTAACACCTGAACGGTCGCTATCTGGGAAGATATAAATATATCCTACCACCAACAAACGTGATTATGTATATACTATGTCTATATTTCTGCCTAATTTTGATATATTTAATGCGTCGTAGTACAAAGATAAAGCAAATTTCTTTATTTTCACAACATGATAGCGGCGTCTGTTAGATAACCTAAAAATAAAGTCAACAAACTCAATTTAGGTCGATGCCTAATTTTAATGATAAACATATAAAATTGTTACAATGTCCCGCAGTGTGAGTAGTGAAGTAATGTTGTCGGTTTGTTCAAGGTAAACTTGAATACTGGACTTAACATATTTATTTGTATGTAAAAGCCTCCGTTTCTGGGTTCAATTCCCAGCAATATTTTGTGGCCTATGGGTATAATATATTGTACTCTTTTGGTTTAGTGAGTAGTACTTTTAACCCCTAAGTAGATTACAATAGAGGCTAAAATCGCTCTTATTATGGTCACCTGTAGTTGTTAATTTACATATCACTTACATGGATTTCGTTTGATTATTCAAGGTTAGTAGGATATAGATTTGAATGTTAGTATTTATTTACAAAAATGTATCCCTAGAAATTGTTATAATAAATGTTAATATTATATCGCACTGGGATTTATGTTCCATTTTAATTAAAACCATGTAGTCTGAATATAAATTCAAACCTTACTTTAAAAAAATATTGCCTCGACTGCCATGTATCCACAAGTCATTAACGTGAATAATCGAAACTCAACCAAAACGCAAAACGACGCGTTTTAAAAAACACCATTAACATTATAAAACAAACAGCGAGAAGGGCAAGAAACCCAGCCAAACACAGAACGCGAGTAGCCAAAAAAGAAATCTCCGCACAGTACAATATTAATCACAAACGCTGTAGGCGACGCCTTACGCAACGTTACGCAGCCGCTCACACACACAAGCGCTTTTGGAGGATCCCGCGCGAGCCACGAGATGTGGCGGGAGCGATTTGGCAAACAGATCAAGTGGCAGCTTTCTGGCTGATTAATAATAAGCGAGTCAATTGTCTGATGCTTCGAATACACAGTAAGTGCTTACATTGCTGAAAATGTTTAATTACAAATCCTTGTATGGCATTGTAAGGGATTCTGATATTAGTTTTGTAATATCCAGCAACTATAATATATTCCATGTTTTTTTTTTAATATTGCTGGTTAGTAACAAAAAATAGGCAATGTAGTGATATCTATTAAGAACTAACAATAATATTAGTCTGCAAACTAGCAAGAATGTGTGTTTATGTGAATGTGTGTTTGTGAATGAATTAGTTAATTGTAATAAGTAAATTGTATAATTTCAATGTCATTTATGTTGATGTCTCCGCTTTATAAAATGAAACACCTGTAAATACAAAATATAAACTAATTTAGATTATAAATTATGGATTTTAATAGGGTTCAAATATGAGCGTTAAGACAGTGAAAATAAGACTTAAGGTACAGACTCAAAATATTAAACTGGAATAAAGTTGAAAAACGAAAGCAGCTCTATATGGATTGATTTAAAGTAGCATTTGAGCAAAGATTTATTATGAATGTACAAATGCATGTAAGACAAAACTTGCAATGAATTAATGAATGAAACACAAGTTAATTATGTAACCATAGAGAAAATTCGTTCTGTACGCCGTCTGTACCTTAATTTATGAGTGTTCAACTGCGGTATCATCACAAAACTTACTGTTTTAAAATATTACATTCATGTATTTATTCACTATAATAAAAAATATAAGGAGATTACCTACCCTACCTGTAAGTCAGTTATTATCGAATGTAATTTGCATATATGTGCCATAGCATAATTCCGTAAATAAAGATAAAAGGTTTCTATCATAAACCAATGGTGGATAACATATCGCTGGCTCAATATTACAAGGTTTTATGTTATGTTTGATGTGCAAATTGAATTATGTATATACAAGACTATGTATTTTTTTCACTTATACTCAATAATCCCGAAAAATAAACAAAGGGTGAACCATGAATTATCGCCTTTCACAATCTCGGTATCGCAAAATAATATTGTAAAAATGAACAAAGGACCTTGTAATTTTGCCAACGGTACATAGACAGCCCGCTGCCTCTCATGTCGCGCACCACACGCGAGCGAGTGAAAGTCGCAACTGCCAAAAATCATGTGAAAGTGAGAGAGATTGCCTGATCGATGCCATAATTATTATTAGCCATTATACGCGATATGCTAAAAGCAAAAGCCGGATGTTGTATGTCGGTGAAAAATCTAGACGCATTTTAAGTTAGGCGTGTAATTTAGAAAGGAGTTTTATTTAAATAATGTTGATTAAGCAACGTAATTAATATGATGAATTAATTCACCGCTCCTTTGTGGCTTTATTTTTATTTTATTTGTTTAGAAAGATGTTCTAAAAATAAAAATCTGTTATGCGTCACAACGAATTACTTTCTTATGCGATTCTATTTTTAAATATTTAAATATTAATTGGGCTATCCTTTGCAATTGTATTTTTAAATATTTTAAAGCGATATCTTTTTAAACATTTTTAAAAAATCAGCCAGCCCTTCAGTAAAGGAAATTCGAAAGTTATGAATCACTGTGTAAATTTAAAGAAGTATTCTTGTTACGACGCGACGGCGCGAAGGACTCCCTAACAAATTGACTCATTCGAATTATGAATTAACTGGCATAAGTAACGATTATGGACGAGTATGAAATTCTACCAAATCTCATACAACTGAAATACTATCAAGCAACTAATTGAAGACCGTTTAACGTCATAAATGACTCTATCGGCCACTAATCTGTTTCAAGGTTGTACTATACAAGCTCTACTAGACACTCTACGATGATTTTATTACAAATAGACTAGTTTAGGACTTCATCTAGTACATTAAAGTAATTTACTAGATCTAAACGCACTACAAGTTAGTCTCTACATTACAACCAATTTTAAAAAAAGAATTATAGAAAACGTTCAATACTTAAATTCAAAAATAACTTCATGATTATTTTTATCCAACCTAAGAAAACATGCCGGTACCAACATTCCGAATACGT
>NW_023593654.1:0-21053 GCF_014839805.1 Manduca sexta
ATGACGGAACTTTACGTATAAGAAAAATATATAAAATGTTAAGTCTGCCGTTTCGAAGGCATGTAACTATAATCTAAATCTTCAGACACCTTTTATCCGTAAATAAAGTCGGAAACGCAACGCTGATAACATAAATTACACCTTCGTAAATAATCAATGGGCTAGTACTAACTGCTAAAGTAAAAACAAGGCAACGGTTCCTTGCAGTTCATACATAAAACGTTCATCATTCATAAATACCTTATGGAATAAGATGCAGGGAAAAATTGTGGAAGGCGGAAACATTTTATTGAACAGCTTCTTTTATAGTGGGTTGGTCGCCCGCTTCTAGTTTTGTAAGGCCTCATTAATCTTAAGTCACTTACATGGAATACCAGTAGGAGGCTATCAAACAAACCTTTGGCGGTGTGCAATGCCGAATGACATTTCAATCATGAGAAGTTTTTTTTGTATGTAGGCACCGCTGCAGTTAACACCTTGGGGGATACCTGCAAATGGTATACTGGAATCTCCCGGCTTAGGGGCTGCCAAGAATCGGTGGAAAATTTGGAAGGAAATGGGGAAAAGAAGGAAATATTCGCGTGCCCTTTAGGTCTCCATGTTCATTTAAAACCAAGAGGCATACGAGTACATACTGGACTGTGTGCCTAAGGCCGCGACAATGGCCCCTGTGCATAGGCATACATACGCGTGCATTCGCTGTGAAGATCGAGTGCACAAGAATTGTCTCGGGAGGGAGAGGTGAGGTAAGGAGGACTATGAATAGTAGAAAAGCATTTGTAGGCTAGTCTAAATCTAGCACCCGCCGAAACTCCTCTTCATGAGGTCAGCGCAACAAACTTTGTAAATCATGTTGCAGAAACATGGTTATTTTCACGCTCGAAACAAGACGTAAACACCGCCTGTCGAAACTATTCCAACTGAATTATAAGCTAGAAAAAAATATTGCAACTAATTGCGCAACACATTATAGATAACATCGCATAGCTGGTATCAGATAAACTTTTCGGAAAAAACAATTTTTCTACTGCGTGTCTTTGAAGTCTTAAAGTCAATTATTATCAAGATGTATTTTTTTAAATATTTAATGAATAATGCTGTATAACTAATTATAATCAAACTTAAATCCTTTTCTCAATATTTAACCATAACTAAACTTAAACGAGCTACTATTGCAACGAGTATTATGGTTTATAAATAACGCAATTATGAAAATAAAAGACAATTCTTCGCTTTTGAAACGTCGAAACGCACCTTTAGAACTCAAATGACCTTACTCAAAAAAGGGGTATTTGTAGGAATGCACAAAAAAGACACGAAAATTATTTTTAACTGCTTCAATACGGTACTCTAGAGAGTGATATTCCGCACTTCGCTGAAGTCCCGAGGCTGGTCTTCCAGTCCACAGGGCACCCAATTACCATCATACACACATTTACATGGGGAATGGTTATTTTATTCAGCGCATGATTAGTTGCCACTCTCATTACGCGAACCACTGCCGGCTCCGGTTTTATTTATAAATAACATGTATTTACTATAACGGGGCTACAGCGTCTGATTGGTCTAGACTCTAGACCTTCTGAGCTCGGTTCCCTGAACCCCAACGTCCATGATGTGGGATTTACAAACTCTTTTAATATATCAATGATATTGATAGCTCGGTAAGAAAATTCTCCGAATTTGGAAATGATTGGTGGATTTATAAATTGTGAAATACTCTGATCTAGTTGCGTATTACGGCGGTCTTGCGGTGATTTAATGAGTTTTATCGATTATCAGTGATTGGTTTTTAATGAGAAAATATACACAAGGGGTTCTTGTCGGATACAGGGATAATGTTATCCCTGTCGTGTATACTCTGGCAGTGGGTTGACAATACCTATCCATTTGATATATTGTCGTAGGGTTACGAATTAGAATGGTTTCAATATCTTAAAAGATTATAAAATGACCTATATTTAAGCTTACCCACTGATATACTTATCCCTAAGCCAACAAAGACCACAAATAAACATGATTGTCTCCAATTTCCACTCAACAATGCCTGTTAATGCCCAATTACCGCCGACCGAAATAAGGAAGTGAGACACGTCGTGTTCTGAGACGATTCCTCACCTCCCCGCACGCCCCGCAATCCCCGGCCTCCCATCTCCACTCTCCCACTGTTGATGCTGTGATCTAATTAATTCCAACGCGAATACTACCAGTGAATGTAATTCGTGGTATTATCGAGAAACTTGTGAGTTTGAAGTTTGAGTGATGGTCACTGAGGGTCCTAGATTTCTATGCCGGCAACTAACATTGTGCCAGCATTATTTTATTCCGGTTAGAACACTGAACAGTCTTATTGCTAGACTTTAGTAATGTAAGGTTTGGGTATGGTATGGGTATGGGTACTAAGCAGCTTAATAATATAATAATATCAGCCCTGTATTATATACTTGCCCACTGCTGAGCACGGACCTCTCTACTACTGAGAGGGATTAGGCCTTAGTCCACCACGCTGGCCTAGTGCGGATTGGTAGACTTCACACACCTTCGAAATTCCTATAGAGAACTTCTCAGATGTGCAGGTTTCCTCACGATGTTTTCTTTCACCGTTAAAGCGAACGATAAATTCACAAAGAATACACACATGATTTTTTAGAAAAGCCAGAGGTGTGTGCCCTTGGGATTTGAACCTGCGGACATTCGTCTCGGCAGTCCGTTCCACACCCAACTAGGCTATCGCCGCTTGCAGCAAGCAGCTTGCTCGTTGCGTTTTTCATTAAAGTGCAAAATGTTATCACAAAGGCGGTATTGCGATGTGATTAATTCGCATACATTTTAGTTTTAGTTGGCTTTAAAATTAAGTCAAGAAATAATTAATATGTACCCACGTATTTTTGCATTGGTAATAGGAATTAAAATAGGTAATTCTTCATATCAGATTTATACATATAACATGAAAGCAACATTATGGATGAAACCCACAATGTCATTACTCATTAGTAGGTACCTACAATAATAAATTTTACATTTATGTCTGAATAAGCATGACGCATTTTAAATTCGATTAATTTATTCATTTTCGTGTATTAGCAACAATCGTTATGCAAATAGCGCCAAATATTTAATCACTCAATTCACTTTGAAAATATTTTATTGTATGCATTAATTAGTCGAGAATATTGATTTATACATTTCGTATATATCGTTTCATTTTCTCAAAATAACAACTTAAACAATTTATTTATTTCATAGCTTTATTGTACACCATATACAAAACACTGTGCTTAATATGAAAGAAATGAAGGCTGAAAGGAGTTACAATTGGAGGTACAAATTTATTAAGGGTTATCAAAGCGTGATATCATCATCATCATCCTCTATTTATTATTTAGTTCTATGTCGTCCTTTGCGAGTTGTCACGTCGGTTCGAGTTGTTTCGAGAGGCGATGGTAGCGCTGGTGGTCAGATAGTTGGGACGTCGCCCACGCTCGCCACTCGACCTCACCACTTATAATTTAATTTCATACAAACTTCATAAATACACGCATCCTTCTTCGCACTAGTGATGTACTGTAATCAACTATAATGAAAAGTTGTTAAAGGAATCGGAATTTTATTTAAAGACTAGCTTTTGCCCGCGGCTCCGCCCGCGTTATAAAGTTTTTCAGGCTAAAGTTTTCCGTTATAAAAGTAGAAGTTTCCCGGGAGCCTAGGTTCTTCCCAGGGTCTCAAACTGTCTCCATACCAAATTTCATCTTAATACGTTGGGTAGTTTTTGAGTTTAACACGTTCAGACAGACAGATGCAGCGGGGACTTTGTTTTATAATATATTTTTAGAACTTTTAAGTGGAACAATCCCGTCATACATCATTGTTGCATAACTTTAACCGTTTACGCAGCGCAGGCAACGGAAGCTCTCAAAACTAATAATTTTCCCCGTTTTTGCAACATGTTTCATTACTGCTTCGCTCCTATTGGTCGTAGCGTGATGATATATAGCCTATAGCACTCCAGGAACAAAGGGCTACCCAACACAAAAAGATTTTTTCAGTTCAAACCGGTAGTTCCTGAGATTAGCCATTACTGTTCCGCTCCTATTGGTCATAGCGTGATGATATATGACTTTGAGCACTCCACAAGCAAAGGACTATTCAACACAAAAAGAATTTTTCAGTTCGAATCGGTAGTTCCTGAGATTAGCCATTACTGCTCCGCTCCTATTGGGTATAGCGTGATGATATATAGCCTATAGCACTCCACGAACAAAGGGCTATCCAATGCAAAAAGAATTTTTAAGTTTGGACCGGTATTTCCTGAGATGAGCCATTACTGCTCCGCTCCTATTGGGTATAGCGTGATGATATATAGCCTATAGCACTCCACGAACAAAGGGCCATACAACGCAAAAAGAATTTTTCGATTTGGACCGGTAGTTCCTGAGATTAGCGCGTTCAAACAAACAAACAAACAAACAAACAAATAAACAAACAAACAAACTCTTCAGCTTTATATAATAGTATAGATATTTTATATTAAGTCATCAATACTGTAAACAGTTTTAGCATTTTTAAATAATTATATTATTATTGCAGGAAATTTGCAAAAACTATTTTTCGCAAAGGCATCAAGTGGTTAGCTTTTATACTATTAACGTTTTGAAAATGGTTTCGTTCGATCGGTCGACACTTTAGAAAATGTATGGTGCTGTATAATGTCTATATACAAAATATAAATTATGAGACAACAATGAACATGCCTTAAACGATAGATAAAATAATAAATTAACATTGTGCGCTGTAAATTTTTTTATTCCATAAAAAGGATAAGCTCTATTTTTATTCCCCAAAAGGATTGTATCGCGATCAAATCTAACATAAGTAATAGTAGTAGTTAAATGTTCACTTTTTTATATATATCGATAGCCCCCGCGCCTAGCACATCATTGACCGTCAGTCTGTGGGCATCAATTATTTAACCTTACTTAAGGTGCGGGTCACAAACATTGAGCTCTCGTCGGTAATTGAAGGTGGGGCCGCGAACTGACCTGGCCCCGCCGCTTACTCATACGCCCGCGCCCACGCTCCTCTTGCTTGTAATTCAATAAGAACTCATAAACTGAACTGTTTTGAAGCAACACTACTCACAGTACACCGGCTGTACTACTCTAAAGTAGGATCGACGTAGAATACATTTTCCAATCTGATTGTTTTCACAATTAGCCGTCTTAGATGGGATTCACATCCCGGTTAATATTACTACTAAAACGCGCTTTTCCCAATTTAAAAGTCGAATCGAGAATGTCCAGTAAAAAGTCCATTTCCTTTCTGTTCAAACTTAAGAAATATGTTGTTAGGTACTAGTAGTACCCTTGTATATGGAAGATCTAATATCTCCTCAAGCAAGTTAAATGTAAGATTACTATCTATTGCATCTCCATTCAATAAATAACAAAACAATACCAAAATAATACGGATAATTATTTTTCTTCAATCGATTAGCAATACATAAAGTTATGTTTAACGATACTGTTTTGTAAAATAACAATAAACCTGTAAACATGTGTAACATAAAAATATTTGCACAGGCTTTCGCAATAGAAAACATAACTATTGAAACTATAATGAAGGTATGGATAAATAATAGTTTATTCATTCCTTCATTATAGGTACGTACCTAATGAAGTCATTATAGATAATAACATGAAAACATTAGGCAATCGCTGGGTCGAGTCCTTAACAATATATATACTTTCCTGTACAAGATCCAGCAGTAGGCCTCTTCGACGCATTAGGCAGTGCTACGACAACCTCTAGCAAAAAGTAACTACTTAATCAAAACAAATGTATTTTGCACGATTTTGGCAGGCGATTCTTGCTACTGCATTTTATAAAGTTAGTCATGTTGATAGGGGCTGAGACTCATAAAAAGGAGAAGGGATGGTTTGTGACACACTCACGACGTCTCACAATGCATTACTAGGCTTTAGGCTTGTTGATTTGCTAGAATCTACCTTTGAAAGATATAAATCGAATCTCGTTCGGTAACGTCTTACTTTTACTCGACATCGTGAAGAAGGGTGTATTGCCCTTCTTCAAGATGCACTTTTTTTGCATTAAACTTTATATAAGTTACGAAATGTAGATGATAAACAAACGTGAATTGCATCCGATAACATAGAAATATTATTTGCAATATTTAAGAATATGACATCAATTTTACAGATATTCTATATCTAGATATGCAAATATTGCGTAATATTTCATACATAACATAGATGGTCCATGAAAGTATGTACATAAATGATATATTCGGCGAATGCAAAGCAAGACGTGTTATTTGCAAAATAGATAGTTTACAGGAGAGCGCAAAGAAGGAAATGATGTGTTAATTATTAAATTTTTTAGTAAAATTTTCGATACATTGTACTAGTGTATACACAAATATTTTAACATAAATTGATGACCATGATTACCTGACTAATATTAAGTGAAATATATATAATATAGAATATAATACCATCATACAAATAAAATAAGATGATATTTTATAAGTTGTAATTTTATTCGGAAATTCGCAAATGACCGTGTGTGCGTCAGTGCAGGATGTCCGCAGTCCCGCGCCAATGCTGCTAACGTTAATTATAAAAATATTAGCCTTGTATTATTACTGTCCCACTGCTGGGCTTGGGTCTCCTTTATTACTAAGTGGGAGTATGCCTTAGTCCACCACGCTTGTCTAGTGCGACTTTACTTACATGGCACCCATAAAATTTTTACATGGAGATATCTTAATGATTCTACTCCCACGCAATGTAAATTTACATTTATAGCATTAGCCATTTTTAATTACTTTTTATTAAATTGTCATATAACGGTGAAGGAAAAAATCATGAGGAATTCTCTATAGGAATTTTCGAGGGTGTGTGAAGTCTACCAATCCGCAGTGGGCCAGCGTGGTGGACTAAGGCCTAATCCCTCTCAGTAGTAGAGAATGCCCGTGCCCAGCAGTGGGAAAGTATACAATACAGGGCTGATATTAATTGTCCTATTGTTGGACGCGATATCCTTTACAATGGAGAGGGGGTGATCTCCTATCTTCTAGATGAATGTAGGTACGTGTCACATATTAGTAAATTCTTATTTAAAACTTTCAGATGTGTAAATAAAACCTCTAGAAGATAACTACAATAGGAATCGGTTTCTTTAGCACGTGCCAAATTCGGTGCGAATGAACTCCTTTTATACTAACCAAACAAGTGTTGAATTAGTACGCGCGAGTTAACACAGATGTTAGAATACTTAAGGATTGACTCATTTTTAGCAATTTTAACACGTAGTCATATCAAGGCTAAACGCTAACGTAGCTCTGGATAGCAACTGTATTCGAGATATAAGTTAACGATCGCAAAATCCCATTGATACGATTTCATTGTCAATTAGATTTATTTAAATGAAACATTTCGGTATAATAGTAATACGACTTACCGATCGTTAACTAATAGCGCCAAAATCGTCCCAGGTACTCGAACTTGTCGACACGAGTAACACCATCGCAACTGTTCAAACACTTTTCTTTAACGTGACATAAGTAAATGAAAATAGACGACATAGTAACCATTTTCATTTCATAGACAATAGTTGTTAATTCTTAATCGTTTTACTAAAAAGGTATCATAATTTTCAAGTTAACGATGACTGATATACAAAATTTTTAAGTGGTCCAATAGGCTAGTGTGAAAGAGAAATCACTTTTATTCCCGTATTGAAATCTATGTATGCTGATCAGTGGCGAGGGGACTATAAAACCCGCCGGCTTCCCTTACGTAATTCAGGTAGAATCTATCGCTAGAACAATTGCCAGATCGCATTCATGCACGTAAGTTCTTATATGTTGTCTCAGATTTCCTTTCGGAAAATTTCACTCTTCACCACTAATGCTGGTTGAACTAAATCTTACTTGTGTGCTTGGAAGCGTTAGCTTCGAATATTCAGAAAATTCTTTACTATTGGGTAACTACATAATTTCCGAGTGCTAATGGCTTCTGTTTATCCCGACATAGAATTTTAATTTTGTAGACTCTAAAAACTAGTGGTAACTAGTTCATTTTATTTCTTTTTTCCTGCCAGCCCGAGCTGGCTTCTTTGTTTACATTATGGTCTTTCGTTTATTTTATGTCCAATATAAAATTTCTTTAGTTTTATAAGCGACTTTATTTAAGTTATAATTAAATATTCTTATGTCCTTTGACTTATCATAAGTGCAACTATGTTCGCCTACGCAATAAAGAAAACATTTATATCTACTTTATACTGTTATATAAAGCTAAGAGTTTGTTTGAACGCGTTAATCTAAGGAACTACGATTAGCGCGTTTTTCGTACGTGTGTTCGAATTGAAAAAATCTTTTAGAGTTGGATAGCCCTTTACCGAGAAAGGCTATATGGTATATAGCATCACGCTATACTCAACGGGAAAAGATCAATAATGAAAAATGTTACAAAGAGGAAGAACATTTATTTCTGTTTGCGTGCGCTGCGTAGACGGTTAAAGTTACGCAACAATCATGTATGACGGAAATGTTCCTCTATAAAAGTTCTAAAAAATATATCATAAAACAAAGTCTCCCTCCGCACCCGTCTGCTTTGTGAAGGCGCTAAATTCAAAAACTACGCAATGATTTGTGATGAAATTTGATAATATGTGTGTAGTTTGAGCCCTAGGAAGGACGTGGGACACTTTATATTCTGGGAAAGTATATAACGAGCCTTTTATTCCGGAAAACTCTTTCATGCGGTCGAAGCCGCGAGCTAAAGCTCGTATTGTATATAGTTGGAGAACATTTCCTACGTAATAACATATGGTGTCCATAACTGGCACTCAAAGGAGGAAAACTACAAGGACACAGTAATACGCGGTTATATCTTAAGTAAAAGTAAATTATAGTTTCTTATAAAATTATTTTTAGAATTGTTGCTTCATTTCCAATTTACTCAAATTCTTAAAAATAGTCGAGCTATTGACATATTTATTTGTAGAAAAAAGATTATCTGGACTACAGGGGTCTCCCTGTCTCACAGAAAAGTAAATAAAAAGATAACTAGCAATTGAAGATTTCCGGAGACATAAACAACCCTTTCCTCCCCCAAATTCTTGTAATTAGGGGCATTAGTAATCAGCAACAACACATGATTTGCTTATTTATCGTTACTATAAGGAAAAAAGAATAAAAATAACATTGATTTGCATTGCTGAAAGCAATTGAGTACACATATGCCTCGCATTTTTACGATATCCTACCGTGTAGACGTATTTCTATACGGTAATAAGTTTGTTAACTCGCTTGCGTCAGCAGGCATGGCTCTGCCGTGGCCCGCACGTGTAAACCTTGTATATATGGCGGCTATGTGACATTTAAACAACAGTGGATTAGTATCGCGGCAGTGTATACGTTGTTATGGCTGTTCAAGTCGAATCGCAGGCTGCGGAGGTTCGGGAGTGATGACAGAATGTATCACCGGATAGTATTCGTCTGGGGTAATTCTAGATGAAGATTTTAAGAAAAGGTAATAACTGAAATTGGTCCTTAAGGTGAGTGGCGTAGGCTGTATCCAAGGGTGCTAGGGTCAGTCTCCGGTGACAGGAGGTTGTTATCCATGGTTACTTTGTTCATATTACAATGATGACTGGGAATATCTCGGCCCTCTGAAAAAGATCGGCGATGAAGGAATGGCGTTGCTATTTGTTTGCCTCCTTCGATCAATATTATAGTATTTTATCTGATTTACCATTTTTAACCAATGTGAAGTTCTTGTCGAGATCTTCTGTCTATGCTATAAACTTCAGTAGTTAATCAACAATACAAAAATGGTAACGTAGTTTATAAAAGCGCTTTTGCTGGCAGTTTCGGCCACGTGACAGTTTTTCTCAGAATGAAAGCCCAATTATCCTGTTTTCCCAGATAAAAGAAACCGTATATTAAACATATATTCACAAAGGATTTGGCTTACGCGTGTATACCAAATTGAATCTAAATAGCGGGTTTTGGTGTACACTTTAACAATGGTATTATCAACTTATATTGGTCAGTACCAAGCATGAAGTTTAGAATTTGTGCCCGATATGACGTTACACCCTTATTATATGGGATGGAATGATTGTTAAATATTTATGGGCTGGTTGTATCACTACCTACCCTTTCAAGGAAAAGATTTGACGTGTGTTTTATTTTATTAACTTTTGCTTGCGGTTCCGCGCGTGTTAATGTCGGTGTCCTACATAAAGGTTCGTTTCTACGATAATAAGTAGACTGAAACTCAGTAACAGTATGGCATGGCACTAGAGTAATTTTTTTCATAATCCGAGTATTTCCAGAATTTAGCGCGTTCAAATAAAAAACAATACATCATATTTTCAGCTTTATATTGTTTAACATGATAGATATTGTATCATTAGTAGGATAATGGAGTTTCAAGTGCCCCATGCACAATATAGAAACTTCCGAATATTTAAGATAAAATCTGACTAAGAATGCTAATCTGTCCTGCTTTAAAATTTATATTTGTACCTATCTACGGTTAAAATTCCTATAACGAATACTATAACGTAGCCTTTACGCCCTTGCTACAAAAACTACAATCCTTACAGTAACAATTATGATGCTTGGCAATAAATATAGATATTGTAATAAAGATCACTGAGAGGCTCTCACACACACGCTGCACGCCTCTCATGATTGGAAGGTTCTAGATGTCTACTAATCGAGTCACCTTTCGTAGTCTTATGCAGGTCATTGGGCCAGCAGTTTCCATCTTATAAGATAAGCTTGCGTTCAAATATGTCAAAAAATCCACTTTGTGATTACCGATGGCTAGATTACCAGCTCTATCAGAACGTGACGTTGTGATGTTTGCATTCTCCAAAGCGCCGTATCTCGCGTTTGTTGGAATTGAGAGCATGGGAGATAAGATATTACGTATAGAGAAATACATATTGTAAATTTAAGACGAAGAAATGGCGGGTCTTTCATCACTGATTAAGACGTGCCTATGATTTTGACTGCCTCGGTGGCGAAGTTGTAATTGTACAACTACCGCGCTGAGTTCCTGGGTTCGAATCCCAGGTCGGGCCAAAATAATTGTGACTGGGTTTTTCCACCTTAAAATTACTCAGTCGAAGCTCGGAGTCAGGAAGTCGGAGGTGTGATACCCCCATGCCTCGGAAAGCACGTAAAGCCGTTGGCCCTGCACCTGATCTCTCCCCGGTCATGTCACACCGGATAAATATATATTATATTATTCTATAATATTATTTTTGACAACATATACTTACAATTGTTTTTTTCCATATTATAGTTTATTGTGTGTTTTTATAAAGCCTAATGCGTTAAAAAAGTTAACTAAAATATCATTAAAGGTTAAATTATATTTTCTTGTTTATTTGAGTTCCGTAAGTAAACGGTAAAAACTTGTCGCGTCATCGTAAGAGGACTTTATACTTAATGACATACATTTATAGGGGCTGCAGACAAGATCTCCTTCTAGAATCGTTAACTCGAACAGAAAACAAAAATTGTATGGGAATGACATATCTAGCAATAAATCTATAGAAAGGCGTCTTGGATCTTAGTTATAGCCCCTGTGCACCTGCAATTCGCCGACTTTATATATGTCTTATATTAGAGGGCACGATCCAATGAACTATATAATGCAACACAAAATAATTGTTACTAAGTTTTACCATCTTAACAAATTACTCCGTTACAGCTCGGAGTCAGGAAGTTGGCAGTGTGATACCCCCGAACCTTCGGAAGCTAGTAAAGTCGTTGGTCCTGCGCCTGATCTCTCTACAGTCATGTCGGATTTTCGACTCATCGGGCTATGAGAGTGAAGGAACAGAGAATGCACCTGTGTATTCCGCATACGCTTGTGCACTGCAATATCTCCTGCGTACTTGGCTGATTTCCGTGGACGTAGGCCGCCGCGGCTGAAATTCGGTTAGGAAGGAATCAGATCAAAATCAATGAGGCCACAAATTCCGACCCAAACTAACACAATTAATCATAACATTTTACTTCACCTGTATTGGAAATAAATTCAGAATTTTAGGATGCGCATCGTAACTACACGACCCATAAAATAATCAACAATAAATACTATATAATTGCTACCAAAGAATCAGTTCAATATAATTTTATCCACAAATAAATCAACTTAGCGTAGGTACATGCGGGAAAACAATATTAACATTATCCTTGTAATTAAATATTGCTCAAAAAATATGGATTACATAGTATTATGGAATTTCCTCCTTTTATCTCTGTTATTGGGGATATGGATATTTTATTTTCATTTGTAATTTATTTTATTACAATAATTTATTAGTCGGTCGGTTTTATATCGGATTATCACTTTACAGTTCCGGCGACTTATAAACATTCTAAGAATAATATCTGCTGCATTTTTCTAAGCGATTTATCGATCTGTTGTAAGACCTAAGCTATCTTGCACTTCATAACTTCGGTACAAGACATATCTAAGTATACGGGTATTTTAAGTACTTAATTTTATACGGAACTTCGTAGGAATATCATATTCAATGGCATGTGCCTTGACGAAGCCCGTGCGATGTAATTCAACATGAATTATATATCTTGTACAAAAACTAAACATAAATAATTAATGTGATAACATAATTATCGCAAACAACATAATTCTCAGCATTATACGCAATTTTTTATTTGATGTTCGATAAGTAATTGTCACGTTTTTTAACATATTCATAGTTATATTCACACCTGTGTTTCTGATAGGTAGACAGAAGTGACTATGAAGCTATCTTATTTTTGTATGTATATTGTATTTATTGTGTAAGGGCGGACTTAATGCTGAAGGCGTTCTCTACTATTCAATCCTTGACGGCACAAAGACAAAACATAGTAAGTACTTATCTGATTTAAAACGTAGTATCGACATGACAAGGCTAGACAGTGGCACGCGTTATGACACTAAACACTGAAAACAATTGTTTATACATAGTGAGCCCTGTACACGTAATGAAATCAATTAAATAGACAGAAACATAAAAGTCGGAATTAATATAACTTTTACCACCTATACGGGTGTAAAGAGTGCTCCAGCGGTTCAGCGCTTTCATTTGTTTCATGGTTTCTAAGTATCTGATGTTATAACTACCTAAGCGGCGTGATTGTATTATTACAAAAAGTTGCTCTGATGCCCCGGCTTCGAATCACGGGTCGGGCAGAGTATCGGTGGGTTTTCTACTCATCATCAGCCCGGAGTGTGGAATTTGTGCCCGATGCAGCATTAGGAGCGCCCTCTAACACATCATGGAAAGGGAACACAGCGAAAAGTGGGTGTTAAGGTTGCATCTCTGACTAACCATTCTTAAATAAAGGTTATCTATACATCGTATAAAAAAATGCAATTTGCGAGACAAAACACTCTTGAATTTCGAACGCATTAGGAGACAATTAAATTTACTAATATATGTATCTATGCCATTCGGTTTATCTTAATTTGTTAAGGCATCGAAGCTCAGAGAACCTGGGTAACTTATACGATTATGTACGTCACACTAGGTTTGCTGGTGGTTTCAGTCCTCACTTCTTATCTATAACAACATGTTTGCCCATTAGAGGTGAAATTTTTCTTACCATAGAATTAATAGTTCCAAAAATTGCCGCGTCCAAACGAATATACAAACATACTATTTAGCTCTTTCTTGTAGTCGTAGTATAGATAAGAATCATTTTAATATAATTTATGCATGTATATATTTTTTCCAAAATGCAAACTCAATAATGAACGCGCGAAAAATTATCAATATTTGGTTAAGATTAAAAGGATTGCTGTCATGATTACACTACATTACAACTCGTAATATTGAAATGGGAAATTCTTCTTTAAAATACCTATATTTGTGGTGTTATTTGTTTAGCATTAAGCCCGTGTACTAACATTTGAAAGTCTGTTGAATAGCAAATTTAGAACTGAAATGCCTAAAAACGTTCGTGTTCGGGCAACTATGGAACATCAACGAACCTCGGAGATACAGAGTTACAATTACATATATATATATATATATATATATATATATATATATATATATATTATTACAAAGGTGAAACTGTAAGAAAGAAACTGCAGAGAATGTGAATAAAATATAAATATTTTATACTTAGTATTAAATAAAAAAACGATATCTCAATCCTTCCAAATCATAAGTTTGTTATAAATTTTTACATAATTGTTTTTTCTTAAAACTTTCAGCTATGTGAGAGCAATAGTATAATATGTATAGTATTTATATTTTTCGCATACGGATAGAGAAAGCCCCAGATTTCGTTCCCGGGAATAGGCTGAGCGGAGCTTCTGTGCCGTTGAAAGACTTTCACGCTGGCAAAGCTTCGATGCGCCGAGCGCAAGCTAGAAATGTATAATTTTTTTCTGAATATAATTCGCTTTTATCTGACGCTACTTGAAATATAAACAAAATAGTTTTATCTTCAGTATCTCAAAACTGAACTTCAATTAGTTCTTTATAATTTTCCAAAAAATACTTCTAATAACTAAATAAAATAGCATTTAAATGACGGGCACTTAAATAAAAAAGAATTACATAATGCAATCAATGTTATTTAACAATAAACCGCGTCCTTAGTTGAGCGTATTGGTAATGGCAATATCCCTAAGATTAAAGGCATTATAAATAAGTTATTACGTAGAAATTGAAGCGTTTCATAATAACTCAATTGCGGCGGTGTTTCAAGAATTCATATCAAAATAAACATAATTATAATGTTTATAGGTGGGAAATACCCCGTGCAATTTAAGTACAAAATATAACTTAATTTGAAAAGTGTTAATAATCAATTTTAATTAAACGTTACCGCATCAGTCTTTTCAAAAAATGTCCTGGATAAAGAAATATCTATTTGTTTATTCTTCCGTAATAGTGTGCAAGCAAAAAAATCGTAGCTAGTAAAATAGCTATCTATTGTAATCTGTAAGGTGTCTCGCAGACGTTTTCTCCAATCAAACTCATCAACAGATCATCAGAAATCAATTCATTTTAATGATAAAGTAATATTAGTTCGATGTCGCTATGTGTTCATTCTTGAGTAACAAGTTGAATAGGCGTGGTACCTTAATGAGGACAAATTATGGGGAAAGATGAAGATTTATAAGGTGGGAACAGTGAGCGGAGTACATTACTGTAATTCAAATTTGGGTAATGGGACTTTTTTGAAGCTGTAATGGTGTTCGCCGTGAAAAGTGCGAAATACTGGTCTCTTCATCTAGTTATAAAACAAACGTTTAAAGATTAGAAAAAAGATTAGAAACTGTTTATTTATTATGGTATTATAAAAGAGGATTATGGCAAAATGTCATCTTTAAAATCTAGTCCGATTAGTGGATAACATAAAGAAAACGGTGATTTGAATTGGTTCCAATTAATAAACTAAAAATAATATGAACAAATATTTACAAACCGTTTGTTATATAAACAATGGAACTACATATCAATATAATATGCATATATGTTCGCAAAACTTGTTATTTCCTTAACACGGCTCATTTTGTGTTGCGATACAAATACAAAGGTCTTAGTGCACACGTCATTTGATATTATAAAAGTTATTTTTCAGAGATAATTAGATAATACTTTTAAATAATAATAAGTAAATATTTCTAATTTATCTTTCTAATAACCTAATAATTTGAGAAACGAGACATCGTGGTCTGGCTATCTTAATATGACAAAAATGCATTACTAATGCACGAAACTCAGTGTTGTAAGTACAAAACAAAGTTTAAATAAATCCTAGAGCCGCCACTGTTTAAACAAAAACAAAAATACAAAACATTTGTCAAACTAATTATAAATGCAAACAGGTGTCTGGGTCTACAGAGTAGATATAAATAAATGGCACTGTTTTATTGTTTATTTGCACAACATAAGGCAAGTGATAGCTAACAGATCATTAACGTAATATGTTTTATGTTTAAAGCAATTAATGTAATGAGTTTTCTGTTTCTCGTTGCATTTTCCCTATAATATCTCCTTTTTTAATAAATTCTTGTAATATAAACAGCGAATTTTTCGCATTGTTCACCATTGCATCAACTGCGTAACAAACGTCAATTTTATTAGTAGATAACAAATAGTATATAGATAACCGATAATAAGACGCCGGTGGTGGTGTGTGGCAGCCGAGTCGGCCGCGCCGGCCGACTGACGCGCGGAGCTTGCGGGCCGCGGGGCGTGGCCCGGCGACGGAAAGCTCGCGCGCGTACTGGCTCGACCGCCGCCACAAAGTTCTCGGGGCGGAGTCTCTATACGGCGGTATAAAAGCGCTCTCCCGCCTCCGCGCCCGCCAGTTCACTCACCGCTCGCACACACGACGCACGCGCTATCCGCTACGAGTGTACAGTGATCAAAATGGTGAAGTTCGAAGGAGACTTCAGTATAAATTCGATTCTAATGAATCATGCCGCGTCCAAGCCGCCGGCTTCGCCCTCGCCGACGCTGTCTACGGACGCGTCGCCCTCCGAGGCGGACCTCAGCGACTCCGAGCTGGACGTGACCGGCACCGAACCCGTCGACTGCACCAAACCCAAAGACGACGACAAGGACAAGAAGCACGAGAAACCCGCCTACAGCTACAACGCGCTCATCATGATGGCCATCAGGAACAGCCCGAGAAGCGGCTCACGCTCAATGGAATCTACGAGTATATCATGACCAACTTCCCGTACTACAGGGAGAACAGACAGGGCTGGCAGAACTCCATCCGCCATAACCTCAGTCTGAACAAGTGTTTTGTGAAAGTGCCGCGGCATTACGACGACCCCGGCAAGGGTAACTACTGGATGCTGGACGCGTCGGCGGAGGATGTGTTCATCGGCGGCACGACCGGCAAGCTGCGGCGGCGGTCCGCGCTCAACGGCCGCTCGCGGCTGGCGTGCTTCAAGCGGCCTCTGTTCCCCGGCGCAGCTGCCCGAGCTTTACCTGCCGGCATCCCTACTCGCAGCTAGTTGGGCTGTACTCTCAACTGCTGTACCAAAGGTACGCGCCAATGCAAATGAAGACCCCGCCCGTGGCCCCAGTGCAGTGCATCCCGCGTTCCGTGACTCTGTGTCGTACGGCAGCCTGCCGTACTCCCCGGCAATGTACGAGCGGCTGCCATCGGCGCCGTTCCTCAGCCAGACGGCGCTGCTGCAAAGCGGTCCCCTCGCGCAGACGTCGGCCATGCTGGCGCAGACGTCGCCGCTGCTACCACCGTCGCCGCCGATGCTGCACTCGCCTCCACCGTCGGGTTCGTCGAGTCCGGAGCTGCCGTCGCCTTCGCACCACGCCCTCACGCCGCACATCTACAAGCCGGTGACTGTGCTGACGCGGCAGTGACTCTCGCGATCTGATGCTGAGCCAGTAACAGTGTTCTGACGTTTTATTTATCTGTGATTTAGTTATTAGTGTGGGACCAGTGGACAGGTAATCTCCACAGTGCCACCGCCGAGCGTTAGCGAGCGCCGCGGTGCGCCGGCGCACAGCGGTGTCCATATCGACCTAGCATTCCGCTATTGTAAACACTTCCAAAGTTGTATATTTATTTAATATAGATAGGTTTAAGTTGAGAGTATTATAATAAAACTAAAGTATTGTTCGCCCTTTAAACATCTCTTTTATTTACCTCTATACTACTACGGCTTACCGGATCTTAAAGGATTTAAAATGAACTCTTAACATAAGTAAGTAGTCATGGCAATCTTCTGTTTTTGGCTATAAATTATTACAATGAATTTTTCATTTGAAATGACGTCAAACAATAGCTTACTGACACCCGCATAATGCAGGTGATAAAGTTTATTTATGTTTATCGTGTAATAACATTATTTTAGAGTGATGACTTAGTATTATCACAGATTTATACTTGCGACAAGATAACATGATATTATTATAAACAGAGAGCCGCTGCAATCGTCATAATATATATGAAGTACTTACATCACGCCTTAGATAACTTCTTAGCAAACATAAACACAGAGATAAACATTGAACATATTACCTACTCATACGGGCCGGACGGGTAAGCAGACCAACAAGTGCCACTGAAATTTAAGGTGACCTACGTGACAAAGGTCTTTTGATATTTCGTACACCATACACATACTATCATCTTCGAAAATTAGGACTCAAAGCGTGTTTTGACAAATAAAACAGATTTGAATATTGAATAATATTATTTTTAAATATTCGTTAACTCAGTCGTGCTGTACATTTTATACATTGGTTTAATTTTACTTCACGGGCTGTTGTAAACTTAAAAAAAAGGAAAAAGGATCTTTTATTGTGCTCTACTTAAAACGAAATTATATCACTGAAATTATTACATTATCACAATTGATATAGTAAATTCTCCGAACTGTAGGCCTTGATCCCAGCCAGTGTTCACGTGGATCTATACAACTCGATAAGAGGTCAGAAGAAACACGACAGGTCCGTCGGAATTCCTTACAATCAATATGAATTCACCTTAAGGTCATACAATAACGTGTGAGCATCAACATCAATTGCTTAAATACATCGCAATGCACTTAATGCATAATTTAAATTAAAAATTCAATTAATAAGTGTTTTAAAATGTCACTCAACATTAATGACGTGATAATATTTAATTTTTATGTTTAATTAAATCACTACAGGTAGGTTGCAGTTGTTAATTATAATAAACATAATTATTCGATTTCTTTGACATTTTATAAAAATGCAATTGAATAAAAACATTTCCGAGGCTGAATGGAAATAATATTATGGCTAAATGACCGCCAGTTTATTTTTAATTAAAATAGGCTCTTTTTCTTATAGGTAATATTTGTTTACTATTTTAAATTATAATTACTTAAATAAGATATTGTATTAAGCAATAGTTTAATAATTATACTACTTCATATAAAAGAAAAGAAATGGTTGGTTAGGTTTTCATGCGAAATTTGGAAAAGAAAATTTCCGAGCATTGACTTGTTTGCTTTGTACATAGGATAAACAGCCCGTGTTGTTCCCTTCACAAGATATTTGTGAGTGTCTACTGGATATTTTTTAATCTAAATCGGTTTGAGTTACCCTCTTGTGTTTGTTTTAGGAAACCGATGCCTTGACGCGCGTCCTTAAACGATAAATAAATATTTAGGCCTAAGCCAATGTTTAGCGGCAGATAGGACGAATCTAATAACAAAACAGTGTGCTGTCCGTCTACATAATCCGTTTACACTTCAGGGAATGGTAAATCTAACATCTATAAGCCAACTTGGCTTAATCTAAATATGAGTCAATGGGCAACACGTAATTATTTTAAAAATATATATTTAGATAACTATAAAACTGTAGTGTCTTTTTAAAATATTTTTGTTTTAAGTAGTTGTTTTTTAAATGGAATTTAATTTTAAGGTAATTTTTCAAATTTCATAAAATAAAGGTGTTCTTATTTTCATTATATGTTTTAGTTCGTTATCAAAGGACATTTTTATAGAGTAATACTCGAGGCCCTTAAGGTTACTGATGTCATCATTATACTGCGTCTGTGTTAAGGACCTACTGGACTTTTAAAAACTATGGAACCACACGCTACTCGCTAGCATCAGCAACGCATCTAATGTTTAACTTCGTCATTCATGATCGGGTTGGTAGAGACGAAAGAGTCGGTAAGTCAGTATACGTATCAACGCACGGAGTCTTCGCCCTGCGCGATTTCACCAATTAGTTCAAAATTTAAATCGAAATTATGATTAAACCGGAGGTATAAGTACGACTTTACATACGCTCATTTATGTATATACTACTGCCGTAGATCTGCAAGTAATACGATTACAAGAAAGGAAGAAACGGATTTACAACACAAAGCTTATTATTATGCTACATGTAATAGCTTTACGACCGTCGCATTTAATTAATATTCGCTAATCTAAGATTACTGTCTTACGATTATTATTCAAAGAATAAAATAATATTATCGACCATTAATTATATTATATTGACACATGTATTCATTATCTGCGGAGTTAGTATAAACAATTGTCATTGCATTTATTTTATATTATATTTATTTAATAAGGTACCCAACAGCATACGTATCCCTAATTGTAGAAAACATTGCATTGTAAGTAAACAGTTGGCTGATATGCATGCCAGTTACAGGCATTTTAACTTTCACAAAATACTCATAATTATAAAATTACTCGCAACGAAATAAATAATAATTTTGTTCCGCACTTTTATTTAATTCCTATTAGATATTGCTAGCATAGCGGCGATAGCCTAGTTGGTTGTGGAACGGACTGCCGAGACGAATGTCCGCGGGTTCAAATCCCAAGGGCACACACCTCTGACTTTTCTAAAATCATGTGTGTATTCTTTGTGAACTTATCGTTCGATTTAACGGTGAAGGAAAACATCGTGAGGAAACCTGCACGTCTGAGAAGTTCTCTATAGGAATTTCGAAGGTGTGTGAAGTCTACCAACCCGCACTAGGCCAGCGTGGTGGACTAAGGCCTAATCCCTCTCAGCAGTAGAGGAGGTCCGTGCTCAGCAGTGGGCAAGTATATAATACAGGGCTGATATTATTATTATTGCTAGCACAATTCCACGACTAAAATATTTAATTAGTAAAATTATTGGACTTGTATCTGCCACAAAATTCGATCGTAGATGACAAGCAGCAAAAGTGCTGTCACCTCGAGGCTCGGACATGCGTTACGCACTTCCTACAATACGTAACTTAAGTTAATATAACTTCATAAATATGAAATAAAAGAGATTTACGTTACTTCACGCATAGAAAAATAGTGTTTTTATTAAACTTAACGCGTATAGGCGATTTGAAGTTTTAATTTTACTTATGTGGTTCACTGTACTTGCTACACAATAGGTGGCTATACTCAGACGGCAGTAGGTACCTACTTTTCCTCATGGCGTGCCGCACACAGGAGAGCGATAACCGCCAATTGCTCGTTATGAGGTCTAAAAGAGGTTGGCTGACTAAT
>NW_023593655.1:0-21051 GCF_014839805.1 Manduca sexta
TTTATATAAATTACGAAAGGGAAGCTGGCAGGAGTCGTGTTATATGGAGTCTTCGCCACTGCTTGGGAGCATAATCTAGCATGACATAATAGAACCCAGCCGTGGACTTTGTCAGGCTGTGGATTACGATAATATTTGGTGCTATCTTGTCTTATTGTTTAAATGTAACAGAATAGTACTAAAATTCTGGCAATGAGACTGGATTTTTTATTGATAAAAACTAATTGTTATTGC
The DNA here is from genome assembly GCF_014839805.1 of Manduca sexta. Lineage (NCBI taxonomy): Eukaryota > Metazoa > Arthropoda > Insecta > Lepidoptera > Sphingidae > Manduca > Manduca sexta. The sequence goes on from NW_023593655.1 coordinate 235, forward strand.
AGTTACCTCTTCGTCGAGCGCAGTGTCAAGCGAGAACACCTTGCAGACGGCGTTGACGTAGAGAAGCGCGGGCGAGGCGTCGGGCGGCAGTGCGCCTGCGCGCAGCCCCGCGGTGGGCGGCAGGTCGCCCGGCCGCAACACCGACATGCGGCTGTGAATGCGCTCCGTCACCCTGACACATCAGGGAACATGTTTATTCCCCAAAGCACTTACAAATATGATACCATTTCTATACATATGAACGAGTCCATCTCTATATCGAATATATTTCGAGATACTGAGGGATGAAATTTAACGCAATTTTTTGTTGCCAGATCTCGCAACCGACCTAGGAATTTCACTGTTCTCAAACTTAACAGATCTGTAGGCCAACAATCAATTTCTCTGGCGTTATGTATAAATCATACTATAATGATACTATTTAAAAATATGATATCTAGAATGTATAACTCACTGGAAGAGCTTCTGCGAGATCTCCCCCTGCAGTAACGCGGGCAGCTGCTGCGGCTCGGAGTAGGCGGCGCTGATGAACCCCGCCACCGCAGTGCTGAAATGCTCCCGCACGCCGTTCGGGAGGAAATTCAACAGGTTCCAGTGCATCGTTATTGATCCCTCCTGTTACATGAGAAACGGCAGGATTACATATCGAGACGGAAGACTTATCGATTATTTACCAGTCGATCGTCAGAATCGTCGTATTTATTCGAGTAGATAGTTAAATATTATGTAATTGAAATTGATTTATTTGTGGCATCATATTAAAAATAGAATGACTTACCTCCTCTTTTTCACTCTCTTCGCTAGGTGGCACCTGTGATGAACCCACTTCTGTCAAACCCTCCGGTAATTTGCCCTATAAAATAAAATATATATATATTTCTGACATTGTAACTCTACATGAGATTAAATGTTTTCTGACTTAGTATTATTTGTTTACACTTGTAAGGGATTTTTCGTTCAGACCATTGGACTGGAAAACCTTATAAATACCAGCTTTTAGATTTCAACTAAACTGTCATCGGTTAAGAACTAAATAGTAAATTAATAATACAATATGTACCTGTACACCCGCGTAATTTGAATCGTCCAACCATAGCAAATACGCCCAACATTGCTTGTATCGAATGTCGATGCCGTGGAACAACTCCTTGTTTCTGATGCTCTGCACAACGAACTCCACGTAGCCTAAACAAATAACATTATACATAAAAAGAGGATTTATAAGAGAGGACGAGAATAAAATCAATACATTTTATCGCTAAAATATAATTGATCCTGTTTATTGATGCTACTTCTAATTTATCTTTTCAGACGGTAGCAAAAACATCAATCCCAAAGTAAAGTTCAAAGTAACCCTTACCAATGCCGTCCATGACAGAGTTTTTCTTCGTGCTGAGTATGATCTTGTTGAAGTCAGCGTACACTATGACCGAGCCCAGCCGTTTGAACTCCGCCACCAACATGAGAAACAGCTTCTTCATCAAATTGTAGAGAGTGCGGCGCAGCGCCGGGTCGTATAGTAACGACGTGGGAGTTTTAAGCCATCTGCAAAAAAATAATTGGATTTGCTCGCAGCGTTCGTTTGTTTCTTTAAGGTTTAAAGAAACAAATGAACGGACAGACAAAACAGAAACGCTGTGTTTTGCGTAACCAATGCGCACACAACACTTGTAAGCCTCACTGGCGTAGCGTTTATTTTCACACGCTACGTGTATGGAGCTGCACTTGCGCATGTGTTCGTTATGCGAGTGCGAGACACCACTTCTGGTGTGTAGTGTGTTTTTTTAAGGATATACTAGCTTTTGCTTGCGAATTCGCCCGCGTGTAGGAGTTTTCCGGGATAAATTTTTTTTGCGACTTACTTGATATGTATTGTTATATTCTGAACAAATTACACAAAATCATTATAAATTGTAGACCATGTGTTATTCTGATGTATGAACAAAATTACTGTAAAGTTTCATCCAAATCCGTTCAGTAATTTTTTCGTGAACAAACATACATCCATCCTCACAAACTTTCGCATTTCTAATATTAGTAGGATATAAAAATAGTAGAATTCTGATAATACCTGTAGAAATGCGATATTTGGAAATCTGCGAAGACGTTTTTGTATAGAGTGACGTCACGGAGCCACGACGCTATCATCGTGCGCAGAACTCTGAACGCCGCGCTGCACTGCGCCGTCTCGTCGTAGTTCTCCGACGCGTTGGGGCCTGGCGAGTAAATAGCTTATAAAAGTCGACACATTTCAATAGTATAGTATCACAATGCACAAAACAGTTGAAAAGCACGTAACTGCAAAACCAACGATATTGTGAGTATTTTTCGTTCCATCGTGCGACACTGTCGTGTCGATTGTATCGTGTTTTAATTAATAATGACTATCTTTTTTAAGTAATGTTAATTGTTAATTGCTTTGTTACGGAGCTCAAATTAGAAGTGAGTTAGGCGTCACGAATATCCCTATATATGATCCTTGTTCTAATGTAGCGCACATGCGCTAATTTACATAGGTTTATAAACTCGAACATTGCTGGTTGGAATTACTGGTCTTGCAACACAATGTTAATTTTTCTACCAGTAGTGTTAAGATGAAATGTAGTGTAGTGTGAGTTGATATTAGCCAGGGTGTCGATGGTAGAGCCAGAGTGAGTGTAAGCTGCTCTGACCGGCGGCGCTGAGCGCGAGGTGCACGGAGGGCGGCGCGGCGCCGAAGGCCGTGGCGGCGGACGTGCCCTCGGCGCCGAGCACGGCGGGCGCACACGGCGAGCCCGTCCGCCTCCAGCTCCACGCACACGCCGCCGTACGCGCCGCTGCCGCCGTGGTGCCACGCGCCCGCCTCCTCCACGGAGCTCACCAGCCTGCGCCACACCACATACTGATAAGTACTCACTCAACTGCAGCTGTTAGGAAGTAAGGTGGCTCCGACTCGGATACCCAGTTATACGAGATACCTCGGCAGTCGAAACTTATGTCGACCTGCTTGTGTCAAACATACTCCGGAGCCATCTTCACTGACAATATGTCAAATTGTTTTTAAATTACAGAGAAATCCTCATTACTCTATGTATAATGAAAAACTGTAATCTTAATATTATTAGTTGTTAGTGATTTCAAAAATTTATAAAAAAATATAGTAAACATATCATTATCAATTTATTAGGTAATTAGCCTATTACCTAAATCTTTTATTTAACATACGACCCACTTCAAAACGATGTAAGTTCTGAATGATGCTGTTACTCTTAAGTCAAGACAAACATTCTCTCGTCTCCTTTCAGAACACTCTGTATAAGGTACAACATCCTCTATACCACCTGTATATTTTTAACTGTAAGTTTCACCTGTTGTCGTCGATCTCTGCCGCCGAGGTCCGGTCGTTCGAGGTCGGAACACCACAATATGAAATTGTGTTTGACGAGATGCCGTGCGAAAAACAGGTCAGCGCCGAACAGCGTCGGGTCTGCCGGCATGTTGCCCAATGGCACGTGAAAATATCTGTGGAAAATATAGCAAGAAAAATTATATGAATTATTATAAGTCTGAACCAGGACAAGTCGAATTATACAAATTGAAGTCACAGATAAATTTATTAAAAAAACGAGCAATGCAAAAGAACCTGTATTGGTTTAGATGATCTAAAAAATTATCTTTTTTATCTATTATATTCTCTTTTTTTATGAATTTTAAACATAGCATACTATATTTTATAACTGTAAACTTTTAATTAGCCCTTTGTCGCTATTATAATTGTTCAAATTGATATCAGCTGTAAGATTTCCACAATCAATACTGAAATCTTACCTGCACTGTTCTATGGTGAGATCCAGCACGGCTTCAAGGTTGAGGTAGTGGCGGACGATGGCCCTGGCACCGATGCGCTGCCACTCCAGGGTGTTGTACAGCGTCTCCACGTCGCGGACGTGCAGTGGCACCATCGGGAAGTCGGATAAGCCTGTCGACACAAAAATATATTATATTAAATTTGAATTATTATAATCAGCTATGAACATATTTATAGTGAGTTAATCATTTTAGTTATCTCTGTAAAATGTGATGGCAAGACTGCAGGATTGACTGCGACGCAAAAATTATAATTACGTACAGTGTGGCTCAACATGCTTCAGGTGTGTGAAAATCGGGGCTATGAGCATGGGGCTCATACAAATTATTATGGCAAAGGAAACACGGCGTATTTTTTCCTTTGCTGTTAAGGCGCTTATTCCGCAATATAATAGGTAATTTTACACGCTCGTGCGCGCTCCAGGCGGTACCGCTGCAGCGCGCGCGCCAGCCCCCGCATGACCGCGTGTGAGGTGTCGTGTATTACCGGGCAGCAGCGCGTGCAGTGCGTGCGGCGAGAGCGGCGCCTGCGCGGCCAGCAGCGTGGGCCCGGCGCGCTCCAGGCGGTACCGCTGCAGCGCGCGCGCCAGCCCCGCATGACCGCGTGTGAGGTGTCGTGTATTACCGGGCAGCAGCGCGTGCAGTGCGTGCGGCGAGAGCGGCGCCTGCGCGGCCAGCAGCGTGGGCCCGGCGCGCTCCAGGCGGTACCGCTGCAGCGCGCGCGCCAGCCCCGCATGACCGCGTGTGAGGTGTCGTGTATTACCGGGCAGCAGCGCGTGCAGTGCGTGCGGCGAGAGCGCCTGCGCGGCCAGCAGCGTGGGCCCGGCGCGCTCCAGGCGGTACCGCTGCAGCGCGCGCGCCAGCCCCGCATGACCGCGTGTGAGGTGTCGTGTATTACCGGGCAGCAGCGCGTGCAGTGCGTGCGGCGAGGAGGCGCTCTGCGCGGCCAGCAGCGTGGGCCCGGCGCGCTCCAGGCGGTACCGCTGCAGCGCGCGCGCCAGCCCCGCATGACCGCGTGTGAGGTGTCGTGTATTACCGGGCAGCAGCGCGTGCAGTGCGTGCGGCGAGCGGCGCCTGCGCGGCCAGCAGCGTGGGCCCGGCGCGCTCCAGGCGGTACCGCTGCAGCGCGCGCGCCAGCCCCGCATGACCGCGTGTGAGGTGTCGTGTATTACCGGGCAGCAGCGCGTGCAGTGCGTGCGGCGAGAGCGGCGCCTGCGCGGCCAGCAGCGTGGGCCCGGCGCGCTCCAGGCGGTACCGCTGCAGCGCGCGCGCCAGCCCCGCATGACCGCGTGTGAGGTGTCGTGTATTACCGGGCAGCAGCGCGTGCAGTGCGTGCGGCGAGAGCGGCGCCTGCGCGGCCAGCAGCGTGGGCCCGGCGCGCTCCAGGCGGTACCGCTGCAGCGCGCGCGCCAGCCCCGCATGACCGCGTGTGAGGTGTCGTGTATTACCGGGCAGCAGCGCGTGCAGTGCGTGCGGCGAGAGCGGCGCCTGCGCGGCCAGCAGCGTGGGCCCGGCGCGCTCCAGGCGGTACCGCTGCAGCGCGCGCGCCAGCCCCGCATGACCGCGTGTGAGGTGTCGTGTATTACCGGGCAGCAGCGCGTGCAGTGCGTGCGGCGAGAGCGGCGCCTGCGCGGCCAGCAGCGTGGGCCCGGCGCGCTCCAGGCGGTACCGCTGCAGCGCGCGCGCCAGCCCCGCATGACCGCGTGTGTGGTGTCGTGTGTTACCGGGCAGCAGCGCGTGCAGTGCGTGCGGCGAGAGCGGCGCCTGCGCGGCCAGCAGCGTGGGCCCGGCGCGCTCCAGGCGGTACCGCTGCAGCGCGCGCGCCAGCCCCGCATGACCGCGTGTGAGGTGTCGTGTATTACCGGGCAGCAGCGCGTGCAGTGCGTGCGGCGAGAGCGGCGCCTGCGCGGCCAGCAGCGTGGGCCCGGCGCGCTCCAGGCGGTACCGCTGCAGCGCGCGCGCCAGCCCCGCATGACCGCGTGTGAGGTGTCGTGTATTACCGGGCAGCAGCGCGTGCAGTGCGTGCGGCGAGCGGCGCCTGCGCGGCCAGCAGCGTGGGCCCGGCGCGCTCCAGGCGGTCCCGCTGCAGCGCGCGCGCCAGCCCCGCATGACCGCGTGTGAGGTGTCGTGTATTACCGGGCAGCAGCGCGTGCAGTGCGTGCGGCGAGCGGCGCCTGCGCGGCCAGCAGCGTGGGCCCGGCGCGCTCCAGGCGGTACCGCTGCAGCGCGCGCGCCAGCCCCGCATGACCGCGTGTGAGGTGTCGTGTATTACCGGGCAGCAGCGCGTGCAGTGCGTGCGGCGAGAGCGGCGCCTGCGCGGCCAGCAGCGTGGGCCCGGCGCGCTCCAGGCGGTACCGCTGCAGCGCGCGCGCCAGCCCCGCATGACCGCGTGTGAGGTGTCGTGTATTACCGGGCAGCAGCGCGTGCAGTGCGTGCGGCGAGAGCGGCGCCTGCGCGGCCAGCAGCGTGGGCCCGGCGCGCTCCAGGCGGTACCGCTGCAGCGCGCGCGCCAGCCCCCGCATGACCGCGCGCGCCTCCGTTTCCACCGACACCTCCCACGACAGCTCCGCGCAGCACAGCTTCAGCTCCTCCACGCCCTGAGATATCCTGTGAGGTGTCGTGTATTACCATTATAATATGTTAAACATCGAAATAAAACTAGTTTTCGGATGTTATAGCGGACTTTTGTTATCGCGGGTAGACAAAATTATAATATAAAAAATCCACGATAAAATCTTAAAATTAATTCATTTCGATATTCAAAATGTTCACATTTTAAACTTACTTGGCAGTTCTCTCGGCCGCGTAGAGCGTGTTCATATTTGGCATTTGGTTAGTCTTCACCGTGTCCAGCACGTATATGTAGCCCTTCTTCATGGGGCCTAGTATCAGCGCCCACATGCTACGACTAGAGTTCTGGGCCGAGTGGTGATACAAGTATATGTGTTTTATTGGAGCAACACCATCCTGTAGAAACAATGAGTGTATGTTATAGTTATTGCTTGATCACATAAAATACATTCATGTAAGTACCATCAGGTGCAGTGGGGTCACTCTGTCGCGACCAAATAAAAAAATAATTGTGCTCAGTCATGTGCTTGCGACTTTTTTCTTTGATTAATTTTCCGATAGTTTCCTTAAATTCGTCAGGAGGTTGTTGGGTCAATCGTTACGTCAAATAAATGTTTAAAAAAATAGCATTGATAACCATGAAAATGTACCTGTTTCTGGAGATAAGGTTGGTGCGCAACACTCTTGAATTGGAGTTGATTTAGCTGAAATGAATCCATATTGTTTGATCCGAAGTTAATTAACCTAAAACAATAAAAAAATAAGTTTAAAGGAAAATGCATATTAGTGTATGGAAACTCGCCTAATATAATATAATTCAGTATGATAGTGAAAATTACATACAAAAGAGAAGGAATAACGTGCTTCTAAATAAAATAACAATACTTATTTTTCATTGTGTACCTATAATAAATGTTTTAATGTTTATTTTGTTTAGAACAGATGTAGGCTTAGACCGTCTGAAAAGGACGCGCCAAATGCTTATTGTCTTGAGCAAAAATTGTCATTTTCAGTACCTATATCTACTTCATTTTCCGTTCTATATCGTTATCAACGCATATATTAATTTAAACCCATTATTTTACGCATGAGATTTTTTTGTAGCAGAAATGTGTAGTCACTGGTGTGTTCCAATTTGAAGGACATTGTAGCCCGTATAACTACTGGACACAATGAGACTTAACATCTCACGTCCAGGATGATGAGCGCAGTAGAATACCAAACAAAACTTCATAATGTAACGTGTTGGATGGTGTTTCTACTGTTTTTGGGAGGTCGTTTCGCTTACCATTAGGCGGACGGCAAGCTCGTCTCATCATTCAAAGCAATAAAGAAAAACACAAGCCACGTCCTTTATAGAATAATATAGCCAGTCTCTCATGACTCGTATGTTATCTTTAAGGATCGCCGATATGACTTATATCTATTATCTATATCGATGATCAACAGCGCTATTATATTATTATACCTCGCTATAATGTTATGATATCATTATACCAAAATATGTACGGCATGAACACGGTATTATAATGAGAGCAAAATATATTTGTGTCAGAATATATCAAACAAGGCCAGACAATATGGATAAGTAAAAAAAAATATCGATATTTTTATAATATTGATAACGAACGAATTTAATTGGCAACGAACGCAAAAAAATAACAAAATCTTAAAAAATATCGACCTTTACAATATTGATCAAATAGACAGCTAGTTTAGGGTACGTAAATTATTGTCGAAAATGAGGGAGTGTTCTTTGATTATTTTTTATGGAAAGGCAAAGGTCGTCCGATATAGTAACCCGATGTAGTCTTCGATTATTAAAATATTTTATTTCAAGAACCTCATTCTAAATGGCGAAAATAGGATCAACCACCATCTGATTTAATTTAAAAAAACCGAAAGGAAGTTTTATATTAAACAAATACAAGTAAGTAATTTTTTTTATATTTTATGGATTGTTATGAATACCTAAGAATTTATTCAACCTCTAACTGAATAACACTTTAAAAGCCGTTGTTAATAAAAAAAATTAAAATGGCGGATATAGAATCAAAATCGCCTTGTTTTTATTGAAAAACTAGCTTTTGCCCGCGGCTCCGCCCGCGTTATAAAGTTTTTCAGGCTAAAGTTTTCCGTTATAAAAGTCACGCTATATATTTTCCCGGAAGCCTATGTTCTTCCCAGGGTCTCAAACTGTCTCCATACCAAATTTTATCCTAATACGTTGGGTAGTTTTGAGTTGAACACGTTCGGGCAGACCGATGCATCGGGGGACTTTGTTTTATGATATATTTTTGTAGAACTTATTAAGAGGAACAATCCCGTCATACATTATTGTTGCATAACTTTAACCGTTTACGCAGCGCACGCAACAGAAGCTCTCAAAACTAATAAATTGTCCCCGTTTTTGCATCATGTTTCATTACTGCTCCGCTCCTATTGGTCATAGCGTGACGATATATAACCTATAGCACTCCAGGAACAAAGGGCTATCCAACACAAAAATATTTTTTCAGTTCGAACCGGTAGTTCCTGAGATTAGCGATTACTGCTCCGCTCCTATTGGGCATAGCGTGATGATATATATAGCCTATAGCATTTCAGGAACAAAGGGCTATCCAACAGAAAAGAACTATTCAGTTCAAACACCTAGATTCTGAGATTAGCCATTACTGCTCTGCTCCCTGTTGGTCATAGCGTGATGATATATAGCCTATAGCACTTCACGAACAAAGGGCTATCCAATACAAAATGAATTTTTAGTTCGAAGCGGTAGTTCCTGAGATTAGCCATTACTGCTCTGCTCCTATTGGGTATAGCGTGATGATATATAGCCTATAGCACTCCACGAACAAAAGGCTATCCAACGCAAAAAAAATTCAGTTTGGACCGGTAGTTCCTGAGATTAGCCATTACTGCTCCGCTCCTATTGGGTATAGCGTGATGATATATAGCCTATAGCACTTCACGAACAAAGGGCTATCCAACGCAAAAAGAATTTTTCAGTTTGGACCGGTAGTTCCTGAGATTAGACATTACTGCTCCGCTCCTATTGGATATAGCGTGATGATATATAGCCTATAGCACTCCACGAACATAGGGCTATCCAACGCAAAAAGAATTTTTCAGTTTGGACCGGTAGTTCCTGAGATTAGCGCGTTCAAACAAACAAACAAACAAACAAACAAACAAACAAACAAACAAACAAACAAACAAACAAACAAACAAACAAACAAACTCTTCAGCTTTATATAATAGTATAGATTAAGAAAATAAAATTATAAATACGAAGGTTTATCGAAATTGATTGAATAAGATGTTGGATACAAGTAAACGAAGTCACTACTGTACGGATTTTGTTGGACGAAGTTTGGCATGCCAATAGACCATGTCCTGGCGTACAACGTGTAGGCTACTTTGTATTCCTATAATTTACTCCCATGTATAATAATACACACGGGAAATATTTTAAGTTTTTAAGTAGGTGGCGCTGGCGTCGTTCAGATGGCGCTGTGGATCGTTAGTGATTAAGGGAGTTTAAGGTGGTAGCTCAAGGTCCATTTTCATACATTTTGTTTCGGCTTTAATCTGGGTAACTAAACAAGTATTGGCAAGTAAAGAATTTAAATTCACGTCTAGTTAGTGATTAGTTCTCGCAGTTGAAAGAAAAATGTAAAAATAATTAATAATCATGGATATTTCTGCCTTTAAAATTTCGTCATATTAAATTTTAAAGGCCGAAATATCCATGATTATTAATTATTTTTACGTTTTTCTGTCAACTGCGAGAACTAATCACTAACTAGACGTGAATTTAAATTCTTTACTTGCCAATACTTGTTTAGTTACCCAGATTAAAGCCGAAACAAAATGTATGAAAATGGACCTTGACCACCTTAAAGCGGGAAAGGCTATTCACGCGGGCAAAGCCGCGAGAAACATTAAGATAAGGCAAAGGGTTTAAGCGATTATAAATTTATAGCACAATCGATATTCGAATGCCGCTCGGTGTCTTATATCACACAGTTATTATTTCACCCGAATGAGGTTTAATAACTAGCAATTTAATGACTGCCTCGGTGGCGTAGTTGTATTGCACGTCCGGTACAATAGCGCTCTGAGGTCCTGGGTTCGAATCCCGGGTCGGGCAAAGTGATATTTGGGTTTTTCTGCTCAGTATCAGCCCGGAGTCTGGAATTTGTGCCCGATATGGCGATAGGCTCGCCCCCTATCACATCATGGGACGGAACATACTTGGCGAAAAGTGGGTGCCAAAGTTGCGCCTCTGCATATAAAAATGCGTGATGTTATGTATGTATGTAATTTAATAACGGCCAGGCACAGAATTCAATACCGCATTCCATCTAGCACGTACTTGCAGGGAGATGTGACGTCACACCTACAAAACAGAACTAGTTCTAAAATTGCCAATTACAGACATGTCTAAGAATCCCCTATTCAAGAATGCCCATAACATTCAAGCTACTTGAATAATAAGAAAACGGCTAAGTGCAAGTGATAAATTCTTAAAAGGCAATAAGCCCCGTTGCTGGTCGTGATAAAGCTGAGGGGAACATGTAATGTCAAAGTATTGATGGGCTATGACTACGTGCTAGATGATTTTTAACCGGTTTAAAAAAGGAGGTTCTCAATTCGACAGTATTTTGAACGCGGGAAAGTATCACTTTTTATTTTATAAACATTATAAAAAACAATCATACTTGAACGCCACTTTAATGTCATTATAAAAATATATGCAATCTTCGTTGTTGGAAAAATTGCATTATCTATTCAGATAAGATAAATATTAATTATAAGAGGCCAATACATTTCCACAATAACTTCACACTGGTAACACGCATAACACGTGTTTTAATGTTACCCAAATAAATATAATGGAAGGTGAAAATAAGGGTACTAACATACAAAACCAAGGGACGGAATTACAAAAGAAACGTAAGAGAAAAAAACGAGGAAAACAAAAAATAATCTCTGAAGATGTTGATAATGGATCATGTGTGTCAAATATTGTTGAAGTGGACGCACCGGACAACGCCAACACAGTAGAAAATATAGATTTAATTACTAACAAGTCGGAAATAGATGAAAATCCACGCTTTGATAAGAACACAAACGAAAATACGGAATATCATGAAGGAACAACTGATACGCTCCATTCACAGAGCTCGTCACAGGTTGAGACTTGTGAGCACTTATTCTCAGATAGCAATAATAACGACCCACCTCATTACGAACATTTGAAAGATGAAAATTTAAGTGCCGATATCAAAAACAATATTGTAGTACAAAATCTTGTCACTGACGGTATACCGTCATCCTGTGAAAATCCAAGTGCAAAGGTACTCCATGATGGCAATAAATTGAGCACACAATTAAGTAGTGAAAGTGATAAAAAATTTAATCGTTCCATCTCGAGCACTACAAAAAATTTAATACAACTTTATAATCCAAGGGCGTTACCCAAAGAATCTGAAACTTACGAATTAGAGAAATTTGACAAAAATAAACTTATAATTTTCAATCAAATAAAGTTTGGCCAATACGAGAGACTAGGCACGGAGGCAGATTTGAAATCATTGAAGACCACGTTTGAAGCTTTTAACTTTGAAGTACAGGATTACCCGGATCCAACTGTTGATAAAATCGAAGAAATTCTTAACGAAAGTAAGTCATATTTTTCTATAGTATAATGTATATCAATAGTTTTCAACGTCGCCTAGTACGAGTAAGTGATACTACATTTGTTAGAATAGCTACATAGCTATGATTATATTTTGACGAATGAATAAGGTTATTTTTGAGTTACTCCGCCACGACATTTCTTTCTTACTTTTCTTATACTCGGAGGAGCCTAAAATTTTTTTTTACTGTTTCCAAATGTCCACATTTTTGCCACTTTATTCTTTAATTTTGAGGTTGGTTAGAATATATTTGAAATCAAGAACCATACAAAAAGCGGACATGTCCTATACAAGTGATCGCGGAACGTAATATTGTAATATTATTATGGACAATGACGTCATACGATGCACAATCAAGGCCACCCGCGAGTGATTTTTGTAATGTATAGATATAAAACTTTTTGTTTATTTTACAAAAACATTAAATAATTATAATTAGTTACCTATAATCTACCATAAATAATAAATTTCATGTGTTATTGTTACAACCGTCCATTAGTCAATTATAATACCTGCTCATATCGGTCTAATGTTAAAATTACTCATACAGAGTATTAAGTGTTGAATAAAGATAAATTTTAAGGGTGGATAACGTCTTTATAAACTTATTATTTAATATATATATACATATATATGTATTTAAAGGTGTCCTCGTAAACGTATTTTGTTTCTTTTGATATCCGCCGAGTACCGTTGTTGTCTTCTGTGTGTCAAAATATGTATTGAACAGTTCGTTTAGCGTACGAATTAATAAATGTAAATTAAAGAAATCTTGCTCAATTTTATTCAAATATAGTCATAACCCAACATTAAGGGGACGTCAGTTTTTTACGAATTATTGAAATTAATAAATACTATAAATAGGTCCATAGCGTTATAAAACATATTAGCCAATACACAGTTTTGCAGTCGTGCTGGATAATATAATAAATTATCATCAAGCTGGCTTTGTTGGCTTTAAATATAATGTATTTATGTTTATTATTTTCAGCAGATAAGATTCCCTTTATAATTTATTACTCATACAAAGATGTAGACTAATAACGAAACTACACTTACATAATATATAAGTTCTTCCTTATGCATACTTATTATTTGATTGGAAAGTAACAACAGTAAATTTGTTTTGGTTTCCCCAACATGATTTTAGGGTTGACCTAAGCCCCGGGAACATCTAAAAAATTTCGCTACGGCATCCCCTGCCTCTCTAAAAAGCGACTTTTTGGGGTTTAGAAAGAGTCGCGGGGTGAGACAGTGGGGGGCTCCTCGACCAACCACTACTAAAAATGTTTTCAATTTTCATAAAAATTCAACGTAGCCGACGACCAAAAATCAACAGGACGCGGTTTTCGGCATTTTTCCACACGGCGTTAATATCTCACTTGCAGCTTGCCTGCATGTTTACGCTTATTCTACTCAAGCTACGTGCTCGTTGTATCTTGCATGTAGACTACTTGTGCTAATGGAAACGCGACTTTATTGTAAATGATAGCATCGACTGTACTAATTACATTATTGAAATTAAACTAATTTTCCGGATTCTATCGCGGTTTTTTGTTTTTTATTTTTCTCCCGACGTTTCGAAGATTTTGCAGCCTTCATGGTCACGGGGGGGACTGAGGTGTTGTTCATCCGCAAAGTCAGTAACTTTGACTTTGATAGAATCCGGAAAATTAGTTTAATTTCAATGTCTAACATTCGCGTAAACATAAGAAATCATTATAATTACATTATTGTTTATTTAATATTTTTTAATTTTCAGTAAGTGTTACAGACTACTCTGACTACGGCTGCTTAGCTATTGCGGTCCTGACGCATGGCGGCATTGATGGCAAGCTGTTAGCTGCAGACGGTGACTATTATGAAATAAAAATCATAAATTTTCTGAAGACGCACAAGAACCACAGCTTAATCACAAAACCTAGGTTACTTTTCGTACAGGTGCGTGTTAATTATCGTAAAGTAACAAACCCTTAGTTATTACCAGGTACACTGATAATAATATAATAGCTGACAATATGTTTAATACGGACCTCGTTAACATCGATTGTCTAACTATCGTGAGCTAGATCTCTCTCTAAATCAACTTCTAGGAATGATTAAAATTGATAATAATTAAATTTCATGTTATTAATTGTAGCTGCTTGTGGTAAATCTTGAGATAAATTCTTGTTGTTTAAGCCTCCAGATTGGGCCGAAAGTTTAATGACAGGCGATTAATCGGCTTGAAGTTCGGTCAGAAATTCCAAGGGTAGATTACGCGGGCGAATTCTTAGGCAATGAGAATCTTAAATACTCCACCTTTTGGATACAACTCTCTCTAATCGTTCCCTCAATGCTGAGTATCGTGACTCCTGTCACTTGGTCGAGTCTTGGACGAGCATGACAGTCGTCCGGCAGATGCAGTGCCTCCGGGATAGTCATGACTAGCGTCTTGCTTATTTGATCAGTCCAACGAGCTGGTTTGCGGCCGCGTCTGCTCCCGTTAACCTTTCCTAACAAGATAGATCATTACAGGTTGTCATGGTTTTTCCGCGCTTCATAACCGAAGAACTGGAAACATCCACGGATAACGATGGTGGACAGTCGCTCTTTTTTTTTCAGTTCCTCCAGTATTGAGCTGTTGGATCGAAACTCTGTCCAGCTTATTCACTTACGCATGCAGCTTTCACATACATGCTTTATCGCATACTTCATTCGGCTACAAATGGAAAGATGATCGCAACAGTGCCCAAAAACGGTATTGTTTTGATTTTAGGCGTGTCGTGGACCGAATTCACTTATTGGAGTACCAGTTCTGCAACCCGGGAAAGTACAAAGCAATTTAATCTATGACACCGAACCCTACACGTTACCCGTAGAAGCGGACATGCTCGTCGTACACAGCTCTTATGTAGGGAATAGAGCGGTCAGGTAATTACTACTCTTCTCTTCCTCTCGCTCTTTAGGCGCTCTCGTCTTTGATCAATATTCAAACACAAAGAATCATGGTATTAACTCTTACTAATTTGTAGATGTAAAAGTTTGTAAAACTGTATGGATGTTCGTATATTTGTTAACAGTAAAACCAGAACTGGATGGATTCGGATGAAATTTGGGACACGTATAGACCATGCCCTTTAATACTACATTTTATCCTAGTAAATTTATATCATCTTCACACGGGCGAAGCCCGTCACGAATGGTTTGCCATTAATCGTACGAAACGCAAATCTAAAACTCCTATTTCATGGTATCCTTGCTACCGTTTTATTCGAGCTTGCCTTTAAACCTTTCAGCTTGCCCAGTCATGCTATAGGCTAAATTGTCAACGGCATAGTCGGCGGTTGCCCCATTTAAATACATATATACTAAATATCCTTTCTGGTAATCGAAATACCAAAAACATAGTACCTTTTTTTTTAGACACCAGCGTGAAGGATCGTGGTTTATACAAACATTATGTAAAAAAATCAATGAAATGGCGTCGACACACGACTTGGAAACAATACTAACTCATATAAAACGCGAAGTAGCGATTGATAAAGAAAAGATAATAGTGAACAGAGTGACCAAGGAGCACGAAATAAACAAACAAATGCCTGTAGTGACAACGACACTCATAAGGAAACTGTATCTGAAGAGAAGTGCTGCTGAAGAAAACGCGTTGAATACAAATGGGATGCCGACCGACGTAGCGGTGGACTCGTACAATACTGGAGCCAACCCGAAGCCAGAGCTGGAGAATTGCCGGTGTAACCTGAACTACTTTGATTATATTAAAGAATGTCTCAGGTCAGTGTTTTGTTTTCTTTATTTTTTCTGTCCGGATAACTATAAATGAACGAAATAAATTTGTATTTATACCTACGTATTAAACCTGACCGAGGAGAGGGTGTAGTCCAAATACTATTATCATGTTTGCCTTCGAGAGTACCATCGTCGCTGTTCAAGCTGGTATTAAATATATTTAGTTAATTATAACAATATGACTGCCATCATCGTAATATTATGAATTATTATATTTTTACATTATTTCAGGCACTTCTTGCAAGACAATAACGATTACAAGGACACTACAGGCCGATCGCTACTCAATCTTACGGACACCTTAAAAAACGAGGAAGCATTTAATGCAACGAAGGAAAAATGTGCGATGACTATAGCTGATTATTTAGAAACGAGGGCGAAACACTGCCAACATTATAAATATATATACATAAATAAAAAATAAAATTTACTAAATAGGTTTGTTACTAACATGTGCCCTTTTGTGTCATTCCTACATGTAAAATACAGCTGCGGTCAAAACGAGTAGCGCAATCTGATACATATAATATCATCATCATCATCAGCCACATAAAATCCACTGCTGAACATAGGTCTCCCCAAAGATTTCCAGAAGGACCTGTCGAAAGTCAATGACGTTTTACAAATAGACGCGTCATACACTAACAAAATGGCACATAAAAACGGTGCACTATTTGCTATAGTCACGTACCTGTATATATAATTACAAATTGGCTGGAAGAAGGAATAAAAAGATGCAGCATACATTCGTTAGAAAAGGATATATATACATCGACAGTTACTTAACAACGTTACTGCCGCACGCTCATTGGCCGTCATGTCGGGCAATTACCTTACTTTCGTCTTGCCAGTATTGAGCGCAGACAACGTATCTATGTAATAAAACATCTTAGTCGAAAGCGGCCTGTATCCAACGTGTTCCTGCGACTTTATCAAGTCGTCTGTCCATCTTGCAGGTGGACGTCCAACGCTGTGCTGGGTTGCTTTACGTATAATATAGTATTCAATAAATTGTCCATTTTAAAATAGCCATAGAATGGGACCACTATGTTGATGTCATTTTATTTTCCCATGTTTGAGTGATGAGTACTCAATAGGGGCCAGATTATTTGCAAATTAAAAATCCCGAAATAGGCACGTGGATATGCACGAAAAATGCTTAAAATATACATGAAAAACGTCTAAATATGCAGCATCAATAAATAAAAGAGATTAAATATTAGGTTATTTACTTAAAAGCTGCATACAATTGGCAAAAAAGAACCCTATAAACAAATTCATACGCGTAACAAGGCTTTCTGTGTACAAAAGTTAAATTAGGCAATGACTGCAAAAAGTATTTAATGACGAAATGAACTTAAAAACATGAAATTTAAAAGATTTCAATCCCTGTTTGAATGTAAAGTTAATTATTTTTTGGATTGTAATTAATTTGTTTTGGAGTCGATTTTTCTTTTGTTTATGTTATAATTTTTAGCTAGTCATAAAATATATCTAATTATACCCGATAACACTTCACTTATAATGACACAAAATGTTTATTAGTAATGTTTTTGACACATAATCTTAAAGAATATATTATTGAAGTCCCCTAAGCCTGTTTCAAATAAAAATGACGTAGGTACTACGTTTCAAGTTTTGATTGTATGCAAATGAATCTTTCAAAATGCCATGCTATTTATCCATACATTTTTAAGGCATTATCTTTCCAGAATCTATACATTTGGTATACAGGGTCATTTCGACATTGCGTTACTAAATAAAACCACAGGTTCGTGGTGACCTCTGCTAACACCGTGCAAAAATTATTCATAAGTAATGAATAGTTTCATCAATAAGCCCGATTTTAGATTTATGGTTTTGATCACGCGGTCTCTTAGCGCGCTTAACTGAAGTGAATGAACTACGTCACAGCTGATGATATTATTACCGAACCTATAGGGTTCAGAGAGTCA
Source organism: Manduca sexta (assembly GCF_014839805.1). Classification (NCBI taxonomy): domain Eukaryota; kingdom Metazoa; phylum Arthropoda; class Insecta; order Lepidoptera; family Sphingidae; genus Manduca; species Manduca sexta. The sequence continues at coordinate 18,101 of NW_023593655.1, forward strand.
GCTCACAAATGAACTACCAATACGTTCACTGACTTGGTTGTAGCAGTTCATTGAGTCAATAATTAATTACTAAAAAAATATTTCGTCAATTATAAACGTTATTTTCGATAATAAAATAGTTTTCTTACCAAAAAGGTTACCTACGTAATTACTAAAGTTACAAGATTTAAATTTATTGGTATCGTATTTTTTAGACTCTACATGATATTCCAACATTTATTTTAATTCCAACATTAATATTTCGGTTTGTCATAATATCTAAAAGAAGACCACGTAGACATTACCGAACGTCATACTATGCTTTCTGTACCATTTCTTTTCTAGATAGGTACACTATGGCAATGCGTCCGAGTCTTTGACCGAGTCCGAAGAGCGCACGATTATTTAATACAATAGTCGTACTCTTTCTCGCCTAAACTCGCAGTGTTGTCAGTATAAACTTTTACCAAAAGCTTGCTAAAACGACACAGCATTTCAAAAATTCTGATATTCGATTTTTTATTACATGATGTTCTAACAGATTTAACACACAACTGTATCACAAAATAAAATAAGTAATGATTTATGATGAAATGATTAATGAAAAGTCTACCTAATTAAAATAATACACAGCAATATTTTAGTATTTTTGAAAAATTATTTTAAGTAATAAAGTATAACAGAGATTTTTCGATTCAGTCATTCATTTTCAATAGACATACAGGGTATAAAATAAACAAGATATTGCACAATAAGGTAATAATAAAAAAAAAGTTTGGTAACACTGCGAGGGCACATGTTAGTTGTAAAACTCTAGCTCGTCAAATATCGTGTACCTCCAGATTAGTCTTGCCAGGGTCAATTTGTTTAAAATCAAGAAGGTAAAACAAATCGAGATTTAGTGTTGTAGATCGGGACATAAAAAAAGCAAGTATTTTTTTTTTTTATTTAAGTTTTAAGTATTGCGTTTTACAAAAAATATCACTGCAAGTCATGCTAAAGTTGCGTTTTAATTTGGATTTCTGTTTTAACATCAAAGCACAGATCGCCGGGTAGTCGCATCTCTAAGCAAGAGAATACAACAAAACTGTACCTTCAGCGCTAGTGAGATGATACGTGCTATTTTGATTGCATTGTCGCACTCAACACAGTGATGAATGCGTAGTTTATTTTTTTATAATACTTAATGGTTTTAATAATTTTATTGGTGCAAAACGAATCACGTCCCCAGAACTCTGAAAATCGAGACGTCCCGCGCAAATCCAGACCCTTGCGAACCTTTGCTACTTTGTGGAATTCGCTAAACTCGTGTGTCGCGTGTTGGTCGGTCAGGCAGGTCAGACAAAGAAATTTAAAGTGGTCCCCTAAATGCGACCTTAACACGTATAAAATAGAATCTATTTTTAGAAATATTTTTTGTCATTTTGAATATTTTACGATCGCGAAGTTGCATCGTTGACGCGTAGGCGAAACTGAACTAATCACAATCTATTGATTATGTTTCTATCGGAGGCTGTCATTACGATTTTAATGTGGATTTATGAATTTGCGATAGGTACTGAATGGAAAAATCCAATATCATTTTGTCCGACCCGGATTCGATCCCGTGATTGCTGCAACTGCGGCACCGAGGTAGTCACAAATTAACTGTATTAAAAATACTTTGAAGTATGAAACAACTTTTAATGGAACAAGCAATCTACAAATCATCATTAGGTATTGGTAAACGCATTTACTATTTTGAAAACATGTTAAGATATCTATTGGGACGGCGCGCCGCGCCGTGACGCAGCGCCGATCGCTCGACATTTTTACCTCAAACTATCACATTACGTAATTATTATCAAGATTGTAACTTCGTTATTAATTGTTCGTGTGAATTGCCAGACTTGCAGACTGATATTTTATTGTTATGAGTGTTATAAATCTAACCGTTGAACGTATTTATTATACCTACTTATCTACTAAAATGGATGAACTACCTACATTAGAATGTGTGTGTTTTGATTTAAAAGAATGAAACCACTTTAAAATTACAGAAATCATGTGTTATGTGTACCTAACTTATGCAGTTGTGGTTGTTTGATTAGTGTCGTTTGTTTATAATGATAGTTTGAGCATAGAAAATATTGTTCTAATGAAATGTGATGATTAGTGCGTGATGTTTATGTTGGCGTTGGATGTCCACCTGCAAGGTGGACAGACAACTTGATAAACGTCGCGGGAACACATTGGATGCAGGTAGCTTTCCACAGGTCCGTCTGGAAATGTTTAGGGGGCCTATGTTCAACAGTGGACTTTATGTGGCTGATGATGATAATGATGTTTAGGTATGTGTCTTTTTGTAACGTCGGCGTAGCATCGTCGCTGCTGGTCTAATTGTTGATTGAGTAATGTGGCACGACACAAAACCCTAGGTAGTTAAAGCGACGCCATCAGCTGTTCGGTTGCGGCGCGGCGCGCGCGGTGCGACGAACTACCCTTGCGCGCCGAGTGTATATCACTAATTTATTGTTCGTGTGCGTGAGCTGGGGTCGCAAACCGGTATCCCGGATTTCGAAAATACCGGAATACCGGACCAAATTAAGGACTTCAAAATACCGGTATTGATTTTACAACAACCGGGATTTTCGGTATTTTATAAAAATAAAATTCAATACAATATCTGTGTATAATTATTAATTTCTCGAGTTTTCAATCGCAAAAATTTAAGATGCTTGCAATTTCATTCATTTATATAGGCGTATATTCTATAAAGAGCGAGCAAAATACATGGCTTATGGCTATATTGCTACTTTTGTTTTGTTCTAAGCATAGCAGTGTTAACTGTAATTGTTATTTTTATTAGAACTTATTAGAAATATTTTTTGTTCTTTAAAGTCTATCCTAATTATTCATAGACGTTATTTATCTAAGGACGGAGCATTGCTGTGATAACAAGTCTGTTTCTCAGTGCTAACGGCATGGCAGCC
>NW_023593656.1:0-21049 GCF_014839805.1 Manduca sexta
GAATTAAACCAAATATATTTTAGAATTTGTTTGCTAATTTGTTGCTAATTAGTTACCACTATTTCGATTTTGTTGCTCCAGCCGTTTAGAAAAAAAACCGGTCACTGCTATCATGATATCAAGCTAGCATGGACCATAACGAAACTTATATGATCAGACGTAATGTAGGAATTTGTTGCTAATTTGTTGCTCATTAGTTACCACTATTTCGATTTTTTGCTCAAGCCGTTTAGAAAAGCTACCACTGCTATCTTGATATCAAGCTAGCATGGACCCTACAGAAACTTATACTTATTTGATCAGACGTAATGTAGGAATTTGTTGCTAATTTGTTGCTAATTAGTTACCACTATTTCGATTTTGTTGCTCCAGCCGTTTAGAAAAAACCGGTCACTGCTATCATGATATCAAGCTAGCATGGACCATAACGAAACTTATACTTATATGATCAGACGTAATGTAGGAATTTGTTGCTAATTTGTTGCTAATTAGTTACCACTATTTCGATTTTTTGCTCAAGCCGTTTAGAAAAAAGCTACCACTGCTATCTTGATATCAAGCTAGCATGGACCCTCACGAAACTTATACTTATTTGATCAGACGTAATGTAGGAATTTGTTGCTAATTTGTTGCTAATTAGTTACCACTATTTCGATTTTGTTGCTCAGCCGTTTAGAAAAAAAACCGGTCACTGCTATCATGATATCAAGCTAGCATGGACCATAACGAAACTTATACTTATATGATCAGACGTAATGTAGGAATTTGTTGCTAATTTGTTGCTAATTAGTTACCACTATTTCGATTTTTTTGCTCCAGCCGTTTAGAAAAAGCCACCACTGCTATCTTGATATCAAGCTAGCATGGACCCTAACGAAACTTATACTTATTTGATCAGACGTAATGTAGGAATTTGTTGCTAATTTGTTGCTAATTAGTTACCACTATTTCGATTTTTTGCTCAAGCCGTTTAGAAAAAAGCTACCACTGCTATCTTGATATCAAGCTAGCATGGACCCTCCAGAAACTTATACTTATTTGATCAGACGTAATGTAGGAATTTGTTGCTAATTTGTTGCTAATTAGTTACCACTATTTCGATTTTGTTGCTCAAGCCGTTTAGAAAAAACCGGTCACTGCTATCTTGATATCAAGCTAGCATGGACCATAACGAAACTTATACTTATTTGATCAGACGTAATGTAGGAATTTGTTGCTAATTAGTTACCACTATTTCGATTTTGTTGCTCAAGCTGTTTAGTAGATATCGCTACGACTGCTATCTTGATATCAAGCTAGCATGGACCCTAACGAAACTTATACTTATTTGATAAGACGTAATGTAGGAATTTGTTGCTAATTTGTTGCTAATTATTTACCTCTATTTCGATTTTTTGCTCATGCCGTTTAGAACTAAAAGCTACCACTGCTATCTTGATATCAAGCTAGCATGGACACTCACGAAACTTATACTTATTTGATAAGTCGTAATGTAGGAATTTGTTGCTAATTAGTTACCACAATAAGGATTATGTTGCTCGAGCTGTTTTGAAAATAAAAATAATTTAATAATATAAAATCAATAAACGGCCTTCAAAACCACTCAAAACCAAAAATAATTTCACATAACAGGTATATACTGGATACGAATTTTGGAGTCGGTGTCTAATTGAAATTGCTGGTTAAGCTAGATGGACTTGTACTATAAAATATACTGTCTCGATGGCGTAGTTATGTTTCGCTTACAATACGACTATCGCGCTGAAATGTTACACCTTTGCCTACCCCTGAAAAGGGAAAAGGTGTGATGCTATACATATGTATGTAAGAAGTAGATTCAAGCAAACTTAAATCAAAAACACAACTGATAATATTTCGATCACAGTACAGCTATCGCGCTGTGGTGTTACACTTCTGTCTATCCCTTAAAAGGGATAAAGGTGTGATGCTATAATATATATTATGCATGTATGTATGTATGATCTATGTCAATATGTGAAATGTAAAACTACAAAATTATGTTTGTAAATGTAGGCGTATGCACGCTGTACACTGTTTCATAATTTTTATAAATGTTTTAGTATTATTGTTTTTTCGTTAATTTTTAGTTGTTGTTAAATACTTTTAGGTGGATTTTCTCCGCACTTTTACGGTGATGAGCGTATATAAGCTTATATAATTAATCAGACTTTGTATACAAAAGACTTATTAAAAAATATATATTTAAAAATAATATTATAAAAGATTCAATGGACAATTGATGACAAAAATAAAGCCCGGAGTTTCTTTCTGCCTTTCTTCTTCGGGTAGTTATCGCTTAGGTAGCTAGTGAAAGGCTGGTAGGTTAGCTATGTTAGGGCTTTTATTGTCCTCACCGATGAGGATCACGACGCGTTTCTCCCTTATTATTTATTTAAAATAACATATATACATCATTTTATTTCTTCTTTCCTGCCAGCCCGAGCTGGCTTCTTTGTTTACTATACTTTTCATTAACTTTATTACCTATATAAATTGTTTTTTGACCTGTTTGAAGTTGGCAAGTGAGTTTAAAATTATACTAGGTCGGTACCGGAGTGTACCGTTTTTATTTTGTTTGTACCTTATAGGGACAAGAGATATGGTGTACTGAGAGTTTTGTCAATCACCGCCTTGTGTAGTAACATAAACTCGCGGCATTTTCAAATCAACCATCATTTTAATGATTTTATAGCTGAAAGAAGACGACTGAAGACGGAAGACGCCCCTCAGAGGTACAATCCCTCTCTAACATGGTACAATCCGAAACAAGGGAGTACAAACGATGGAAATCCGCGAAATACGTAGAAAATGATTATTTTTTAAAATTACAGCCATTTTCAAATGAATAATTAATATGATGATTTTATTGCTGAATATCATGGAAGAATATGTCACTCAGAGGTACAATCCCTCTGTAATATAATACAATCCGAAACAAGGGAGTACAAACGATGGAAATCCACGAAATACGTAGAAAATGATTATTTTCTTCCAAGTACGGCCTTTTTTAAAAATCATCATTGTGATGATTTTATACCTGAATATGATGGACGAATACGTCGCTCCAGAGGTACAATCCCTCTGTAACATAGTTCAATCCGAAACAGGGAGTACAAATGATGGAAATGCACGAAATTTGTAGAAAATTATTATTTTCTTCCAAGTACGGCCATTTTCAAATGAATAATCATTATGATGATTTTATAGCTGAATATCATGGAAGAATATGTCACTCAGAGGTACAATCCCTCTGTAATATGGTACAGTCCGAAACGAGGAGTACAAACGATGGAAATCCACGAAATACGTAGAAAATGATTATTTTTTTTAAAGTACAGCCATTTTCAAATGAATAATTAATGTGATGATTTTATTGCTGAATATCATGGAAGAATATGTCACTCAGAGGTACTATCCCTCTGTAATATAATACAATCCGAAACAAGGGAGTACAAACGATGGAAATCCACGAAATACGTAGAAAATGATTATTTTCTTCCAATTACTGCCATTTTCAAGTGTATAAATAATATGATGATTTTATTGCTGAATATCATGGAAGAATATGTCACTCAAGAGGTACTATCCCTCTGTAATATAGTACAATCCGAAACAAGGGAATACAAACGATGGAAATCCACGAAATACGTAGAAAATGATTATTTTCTTCCAAGTACGGCCATTTTAAAATGAATAATCATTGTGATGATTTTATAGCTGAATATGATGGATGAATATGTCCCTCAGAGGTACAATCCCTCTGTAACATAGTACAATCCGAAACAAGGGAGTACAAATGATGGAAATCCACGAAATACTTAGAAAATTATAATTTTTTAAAAAAGTACAGCCATTTTCAAATGAATAATTAATATGATGATTTTATTGCTGAATATCATGGAAGAATATGTCACTCAGAGGTACAATCCCTCTGTAATATAGTACAATCCGAAACAAGGGAGTACAAACGATGGAAATCCACGAAATACGTAGAAAATGATTATTTTTAAAAGTACAGCCATTTTCAAATGAATAATTAATGTGATGATTTTATGGCTGAATATCATGGAAGAATATGTCCCTCAGAGGTACAATCCCTCTGTAATATAGTACAATCCGAAACAAGGGAGTACAAACGATGGAAATCCGCGAAATACGTAGAAAATGATTATTTTCTTCCAAGTACGGCCATTTTGAAATGAATAATCATTGTGATGATTTTATAGCTGAATATGATGGAAGAATACGTCCCTCAGAGGTACAATCCCTCTCTAACATATTACACTCCGAAACAGGAGTACAAACGATGGAAATCCACGAAATACGTAGAAAATTATATTTTTTAAAAGTACAGCCATTTTCAAATGAATAATTAATATGATGATTTTATAGCTGAATGTGATGGAAGAATATGTCCCTCAGAGGTACAATCCCTCTGTAAAATAGTACAATCCGAAACAAGGGAGTACAAACGATGGAAATCTGCGAAATACGTAGAAAATTATTATTTTCTTCCAAGTACGGCCATTTTATAATGAATAATCATTGTGATGATTTTATAGCTGAATGTGATGGATGAATACGTCCCTCAGAGGTACAATCCCTCTGTAACATAGTACAATCCGAAACAGGGAGTACAAACGATGGAAATCCACGAAATACGTAGAAAATAATTATTTTCTTTAAAAGTACGGCCATTTTCAAATGAATAATTAATATGATGATTTTATAGCTGAATGTGATGAGAAGAATACGTCCCTAAAGAGGTAGCAATCTACTCTGTAACATAGTACAATCCGAAACCAGGGTACAAACGATGGAAATCCACGAAATACGTAGAAAATTATTATTTTCTTCCAAGTACGGCCATTTTAAATGAATAATCATTGTGATGATTTTATAGCTGAATATGATGGACGAATACGTCCTCAGAGGTAGTAACATAGTACAATCGATACAAACGATGGAAATCCACGAAATTCGGAATTTCTGAATATCCTCATAATAATATAGTACAATCCGAAACAAGTACAAACGATGGAAATCCACGAAATTCAAATGAATAATTTTGAATTTTGCTGAGATGCAGAGGTACAATTCTTCATAGGAATACAATTCCTGCTTTGAATATCATTACAATATATTAATAGGTACAAAAATACTACAATTTGAAATAAAACGACAAATAGTGGTATGCATTGTTAAGTAATTATTTGTAATTAAAATAATACAAAGAGTTTTTTCTTGAACTGTTAACTATTTCTATCTCTAGATTTTTATATGTACCTGTGTCTTGTTCCCAAACTGGTAAGTTGTATAAAGCCAAACTTTTCCAGATAAACTCAAAATTATATAATTATGCCTATTTTCAAAGGAGGCGATAAGACAAACCCTGGCAACTAACGGTCAATTGCAGTATTGCCGGTCCTTCAAAAAATACTTGAAATAATACCCTATGAACGCTTAAACAAGGTATTAACAAAATAGCTTCCGTTTAGGGCAGGACATCTGTCGGAACCGCTAGTAGCAATTAAAATAAATTCAAATATAACTTTCCAAACCAAAAACAACACGAATAAAAATACTTCTAATAAAAAAATTCTGCCTGCAGAATGCATTAATATAAAGGATCACAAAACGTGTAACATAGTACTAACAGTCATTAAAGCAACGGATAGTTTCCTTTATTTTTAATCCTAATTAAAAGTTACTCAACGTTTTGCGCAAATGTCATAAATTTTACCAAGAACCAAAGAGCAACAGCAGCGTAAAGTAATAGAAAAATATAAATATTTTTGTAACCTTAATTAATAACCTTTTGTTTTATTATTGATTTTTACTTTTGTTGTTGTATAGTGTTTGTTTTGTTATCATTTTGACTTTATTTGCGTTCTTATTACACTTCCCATACACAAATTTTAATATCAGTTTATTTTTTCAAATCCAGTGTGGACGACTGCTCAAATAAAATTACCAAAATGAGCAAAAATACATATATTTGTACATATCAAAAGCGCAATGGTATCAATAACAAGCTTCTGAAGCACCATAAATATTACGTCATACATTAGTGAACCTTCATAGTCGGGACTATCATCCACACATGACAGCGATCGTACTACATGTGAAAGGATTCTACTACTAAGGCAACTATTTTCTATCATATTCAGCTGTGAAACCATCAAAATTATCATTCGTTTGAAAATGACTGTACTTTTCAAAAATGTAAATTTCAACGAATTTCGTGGATTTCTTTCGTTTTACTCCCTTATTTGAAATTGTAGTATATTTAAGAGGAATTGTACCTATGAAGAATGTTTGCCTCTATCATATTCAGCTATTAAATTATCATAATGATGATTCATTAGAAAATGGCTCTACCTTTTCAAAGAATTATAAATTTGATCGAATTTCGTGGATTTCCATCGTTTGTACTCCCTTGTTTCGAATTGTACTATGTTAGAGAAAGATTGCACCTCTGAGGGACGTATTCGTCAATCATATTCAGCTATAAAATCATCACAATGATGATTTTATTTAAAAATGGCCATACTTGGAAGAAAATAATCATTTTCTACGTATTTCGTGGATTTCCATCATTTGTACTCCCTCGTTTCGGATTGTACTATGATACAGAGGGATTGTACCTCTAAGGAACATATTCTTCCATAATATTCAGCAATAAAAATCATAACAATGATAATTCATTTGAAAATGGCTGTACTTTTTTAAAAAATAATAATTTTCTAAGTATTTCGTGGATTTCCATCGTTTGTACTTTCCCGTTTCGGATTATACTATGTTACAGAGGGATTATACCTCTGAGGGACGTATTCATCCATCATATTCTGCTATAAAATCATCACAATGACGATTTATTTAAAAAAGGCCGTACTTGGAAGAAAATAATAATTTTCTACAAATTTCGTGCATTTCCGTCATTTGTACTCCCTCGTTTCGGATCGTACTATTTTAGAGAGGGATTGTACCTCTGAGTGACATATTCTTCCATAGTATTCAGCAATAAAATCATCATATTAATTATTCATTTGAAAATGGCTGTACTTTTTTAAAAAATAATAATTTTCTAAGTATTTCGTGGATTTCCATCGTTTGTACTTTCCGTTTCGGATTGTACTATGTTACAGAGGAATTGTACCTCTGAGGAACGTATTCATCCATCGTATTCAGCTATAAAATCATCACAATGATTATTCATTCGAAAATGGCCGTACTTGGAAGAAAATAATCATTTTCTACGTATTTCGCAGATTTCCATCGTTTGTACTCCCTTGTTTCGGATTGTATTATATTACAGAGGATTGTACCTCTGAGTGACATATTCTTCCATGATATTGAGATATAAAATCATCATATTAATTATTCATTTCAAAATGGCTGTACTTTTTAAAAAAATAATCATTTTCTACGTATTTCGTGGATTTCTGTCGTTTGTACTCCCTTGTTTCGGATTGTACCATGTTATAGAGGGATTGTACCTCTGAGGAACGTATTCGTCCATCATATTCAGCTATAAAATCATCACAATGATGATTTATTTAAAATGGCCGTATTTGGAAGAAAATATTAATTTTCTAGGAATTTCGTGAATTTCCATCGTTTGTACTCCCTTGTTTCGGATTGTACCATGTTACAGAGGGATTGTACCTCTGAGGGGCGTCTTCAGTCTTCAGTCGTCTTCTTTCAGCTATAAAATCATTAAAATGATGGTTGACTTGAAAATGCCGCGAGTTTATGTTACTACACAAGGCGGTGATTGACAAAACTCTCAGTACACCATATCTCTTGTCCCTATAAGGTACAAACAAAATAAAAACGGTACAATCCGGTACTGACCTAGTATAATTTTAAACTCACTTGCCAACTTCAAACAGGTCAAAAAACAATTTATATAGGTAATAAAGTTAATGAAAAGTATAGTAAACAAAGCCAGCTCGGGCTGGCAGGAAAGAAGAAATAAAATGATGTATATATGTTATTTTAAATAAATAATAAGGGAGAAACGCGTCGTGATCCTCATCGGTGAGGACAATAAAAGTCCTAACCTAGCTAACCTACCAGCCTTTCACTAGCTTCTTAAGCGATGACTACACGAAGAAGAAAGGCAGAAAGAAACTCCGGGCTTTATTTTTGTCATCAATTGTCCATTAAATCTTTTATAATATTATTTTTAAATATATATATTTTTTAATAAGTCTTTTGTATACAAAGTCTGATTAATTATATAAGCTAATATACGCACATCACCGTAAAAGTGCGGAGAAAATCCACCTAAAAGTATTTCAACAACAATTAAAAATTAACGAAAAAAAAAACAGTAATACTATAAAAATAATTTTAAGAAAAAATTAAACCGCCTTCAAAAACCACTCAAAACCAAAAAATAATTTCACATAACAAGTATATATTGGATACCAATTTTGGAGTCGGTGCCTAATTAAAATTGCTAGTTAGCTATATTTGTTGCATAGTCCATCTATGAGCTAAATTTCTTTCAAATCAATTAAAAGGAGTAGGTTTGCGTGTACTACAACATACACAGTGAAAGGTGTAATATCAAGCACATGTATGGTGTTTCATCTTTTTTCGAGGCAGGGAGTGTAATACACCCACATTTGACCAGCTATATGTAACAGGGGAAGAATTTGGGTAGTGTACAGTTCACAAATTTAAATATTTCCTTAATAGTTTTCATTTGCTGTGCTGCGGCGATGTGTTTATCTCCGGTGACAATCTGACTTGCTGACTTTGTACGCTGGCAGCACATTGTTTTCGTATATTCGTTAATGTATTTATCTAGCTCAACTAGCAATTTTAATTAGGCACCGAATCCAAAATTGGTATCCAATATATACTTGTTATGTGAAATTATTCTACGACTATCGCGCTGAGGAGTTACACCTCTGAGTACCACTGAAAAGGGAAAAGGTGTGATGCTATATATATGTATGTAAGAAGTAGATTCAAGCAAACCTAACGCAAAAACACAACTGTTATATTTGGCTCACAGTACTACTATCGCGCTGTGGTGTAACACCTCTGCCTACCCCTGAAAAGGGTAAAAGGTGTGATGCTACATATATGTATGTATGTAAAAGGGGAGTCAATTAAACCCAACCCAAAAACACAACCGATATATTTCGATCATACTATAACTATTGCGCTGTGGTGTTACACCTCTGCCTACCCCTGAAAAGCGGAAAAGGTGTGATGCTATATGTATGTATGTATGTAAGAAGTAGAGTCCACTAAACCCAACACAAAAACACAACTGATATGTTTCACACACAGTACGACTATCGCGATGAAATGTTACGCCTCTGCCTACCCCTGACACGGGGAAAAGATGTTATGCTATATGTATAAGTATGTGAGAAGTACAGTCAATCAAACTCAATGCAAAAACATAACTAAATACGTCACAGGAAAGCTAAATTACCGATTTCGTTTTCTTGGACGACATAATTATTCTAGTTTTTTAATTTTAAAACCAAACTACCGAAGCGATCTTGAAAAAAACCAATCTGGAGAGAAATTCTTTCGAATAAAAAAAGAATTTTCCAAATCGGTTCATAAATGAGCGAGTTCTGAGGTAACAAACATACAAAAAAAAATCACGTCGAATTGATAACCTCCTCCTTTTTTTTGAAGTCGGTTAAAAACGTTTATAAAAACTATGAAACAGTGTACAGCGTGCATACGCCTACATTTACAAACATAATTTTGTTGTTTTACATTTCATATGTTGACATAGATCATACATACTTACATGCATAATATATATTATAGCATCACACCTTTATCCCTTTTAAGGGATAGACAGAAGTGTAACACCACAGCGCGATAGCTGTACTGTGATCGAAATATTATCAGTTGTGTTTTTGATTTAAGTTTGCTTGAATCTACTTCTTACATACATATGTATAGCATCACACCTTTTCCCCTTTTCAGGGTAGGCAAAGGTGTAACATTTCAGCGCGATAGTCGTATTGTAAGCGAAACATAACTACGCCATCAAGACAGTATATTTTATAGTACAAGTCCATCTAGCTTAACCAGCAATTTCAATTAGACACCGACTCCAAAATTCGTATCCAGTATATACCTGTTATGTGAAATTATTTTTTGGTTTTGAGTGGTTTTGAAGGCCGTTTATTTATTTTTATATTATTAAATTATTTTTATTTTCAAAACAGCTCAAGCAACATAATCCTTATTGTGGTAACTAATTAGCAACAAATTCCTACATTACGACTTATCAAATAAGTATAAGTTTCGTGAGTGTCCATGCTAGCTTGATATCAAGATAGCAGTGGTAGCTTTTTCTAAACGGCTTGAGCAAAAAATCGAAATAGTGGTAACTAATTAGCAACAAATTAGCTACAAATTTCTACATTACGTCTGATCAAATAAGTATAAGTTTCGTTAGGGTCCATGCTAGCTTGATATCAAGATAGCAGTGGTAGCTTTTTTTTCTAAACGGCTTGAGCAAAAAAATCTAAATAGTGGTAACTAATTAGCAACAAATTAGTAAGAAATTCCTACATTACGCCTGATCAAATAAGTATAAGTTTTGTTAGGGTCCCTGCTAGCTTGATATCAAGATAGCAGTGGTAGCTTTTTTTTCTAAACGGCTTGAGCAAAAAAATCGAAATAGTGGTAACTAATGAGCAACAAATTAGCAACAAATTCCTACATTACGTCTGATCAAATAAGTATAAGTTTCATTAGGGTCCATGCTAGCTTGATATCAAGATAGCAGTGGTAGCTTTTTTTTCTAAACGGCTTGAGCAAAAAATCGAAATAGTGGTAACTAATTAGCAACAAATTAGCAACAAATTCCTACATTACGTCTGATCATATAAGTATAAGTTTCGTGAGTGTCCATGCTAGCTTGATATCAAGATAGCAGTGGTAGCTTTTTTTTCTAAACGGCTTGAGCAAAAAAATCGAAATAGTGGTAACTAATTAGCAACAAATTAGCAACAAATTCCTACATTACGTCTGATCATATAAGTATAAGTTTCGTGAGTGTCCATGCTAGCTTGATATCAAGATAGCAGTGGTAGTTTTTTCTAAACGGCTTGAGCAACAAAATCGAAATAGTGGTAACTAATTAGCAACAAATTAGCAACAAATTCCTACATTACGTCTGATCATATAAGTATAAGTTTCGTTAGGGTCCATGCTAGCTTGATATCAAGATAGCAGTGGTAGCTTTTTCTAAACGGCTTGAGCAAAAAATCGAAATAGTGGTAACTAATTAGCAACAAATTAGCAACAAATTCCTACATTACGTCTGATCATATAAGTATAAGTTTCGTTATGGTCCATGCTAGCTTGATATCATGATAGCAGTGGTAGCTTTTTTTTCTAAACGGCTTGAGCAAAAAAATCGAAATAGTGGTAACTAATGAGCAACAAATTCCTACATTACGTCTGATCATATAAGTATAAGTTTCATTATGGTCCATGCTAGCTTGATATCATGATAGCAGTGACCGGTTTTTTTTCTAAACGGCTTGAGCAACAAAATCGAAATAGTGGTAACTAATTAGCAACAAATTAGCAACAAATTCTAAAATATATTTGGTTTAATTCTGCTAAGTTACTACTGCTACCTTGACAGAGCTCCAAAGACCCTCTATCTATTTGTGTGGATGACAACACTGGCCCGTCGTCTGATACCAATGCCTTTGTTTACATTAACGTTCACTGTTAATTAGTGTAAATTTAGTTAATAGCTTTTCGCGGAACAGTTACTTATTGATAATTAAGTGGCCAGTGATTTACAGACCATTTATTCAATCACTTAATTTGGAATTGCTATATAAACTGACTTAGTTTTTTTTTTACTTTGCGTCTGAGTCGCTTGATTATTGTAGATCTTTACTACCTAGTTGCGTTAGTTATTCGTAAACACTTAGATAATTATATAAGTATTTAACTGTATACAGGAATCCTTGCGATGTTATTTGACAATAAAGACAAATAACTTGAAAAATCAAATATGCCAAAAAGGAGTTCTAAACTCTCACCCGAGTCGTTCATTAACCGAAAAATGTAACTGTTTAAAACATCGTCTTAAACCACAGCCAAACTGCAAGAAATCCCACGCCAAGTTAAACCCCCGTTCGCTTCAAGCGTCCAGATTTTTTCCACAGTAGCAGTAAACCCAAAAATCTCTCATAAATTAAAGACAGGGCGGGCGGGCTGCCCATTATATTTCCCGCCCGCTCCATAAAGGCCTGTTGACGTTCATAAAGTTAATGCGGTCGTGGCGAAGCCTCTTAACTTGATATTATACCGATATAACCGGTTATTTGACGATTAACAGCTTTTTGGATCTCGCGATATGTAGAGCGTTTAATTACCCGTAAAGGTAGAGCTAGTAATTTATATGTTGAAGTTCTTTCGCCAACTTTTTTTACTCGATAAAGAGTAGTCTTTAACACGAGATAATACGGTTTCCCATTATTCATTGTTAGGATCGCTTATTTTTTTTATCCTCAGGGTAAAGTGCAGTTACTGCATCTGGTTCCTGATGGTAAGTGGACTGGGGGTTTAAACTTTTGTCAGTAGGCTCGTTTCAATGAATATTCCCTACATTAAAACTTAGAATCCTGCGATTTTATAATATAATATTACATACATACATAACATCACGCATTTTATCCCCGAAGGGGTATGCAGAGGCGCAACTAGGGCACCCACTTTTCGCCAAGTATGTTCCGTCCCATGATGTGATAGGGGGCGAGCCTATCGCCATATCGGGCACAAATTCCAGACTCCGGGCTGATACTGAGCAGAAAAACCCAAATATCACTTTGCCCGACCCGGGACTCGAACCCAGGACCTCAGAGCGCTATTGTACCGGACGTGCAATACAACTACGCCACCGAGGCAGTCCTACGCCACCGAGGCAGTCTAATATAATATTAATTTGAATTTATTTATATTAATCAGATTTATTACCTATGTTTCATCAGTACATATACTTTAAGGTCCCAAGTTCGATTCCCAATATATTAAACTAATTGGGCTAAGGCAATTTATTTATAGGTTTGAATTCCAAAAAATATGCTCGAGTTGCTTGGGATTGAAATGACATCCTATTTAAGGAAATATACGTACAAAAAATAATTTTCTATCTAATTTTTAATGTTTATTCTTAACATTGACTATTATGAAATTCAAATCAAATCATGACACTAAGTAAAATTTCTTTGGCTCCTAACTCTACATTTCCTAATAACCGGAAAATTGGCAAATTTCGTATAATCTAAGATGTTAAAAGTGCGTCGACCTCTCCTGAATAGAGTAGACTGACCACACGGCATCCGGGACTCGTCCGGATTAAACTGACAGAGATTAATTACACTCGACAATTAAACGGAGATTCCATTTAAAAGCTAAAATGTGAAAAGGATTTTACTAGATTATAGGAATTTTCGTGTACTTTCAGTTATATCAGATTTATTCTACGGGTGCATGGTACGTTTTGAACCTTATTAAAATGAGGCTGAATTTTGTTGACAATACCTCTATATGTTTATATTATGTACATTATTGTTTGTTGGTGGTAGGATATATTTTATATCCGCCTAGACAGCGACCACCATACGCAAGATGTTAAAACCCGCCGTAGTGGTCCACGTAATTTTAGTCGACTGTCGAGAGGTAATCATTTCTCGTCAGTCGACATTCTATTGGACCGCATTTCACTTACCATCAGGTGCATTAAGGTCACATTGTTGAGCTCCTATAAAAAAAAATATGACGTGAATTTGTGAAATCATTTATAGTCCATTGAAAAGTTACATTTGGGGTTGCGTTTTTTAGAGGACGCAATTTTATTTTTTTGAAATGTAGGGGGGGTCAGTCTAAAGCTAAAACCAAGTTTGTGGGGTCGCCACCCTTGTCCCACGGCCGCCATCTTGAAAATAGGGGTTGAAATGGTTTTACGATGTATCTCTTAAACTATTTATCTGACAAAAATGTATAAATATTTTTTGTTGCAAATTAAATTCTCTACAACTTTGGTGTAGTAACTTTTGTCGTAAAACTATAAATAAAAAAGTTATAAGCGAAAATGTTAAGAAATTCAATGTTAAGCAATGTCCATTGCAACGTCATCAGAACGTGTGTTTATAAGGTTCATAATACTTTTTTTGTACTGTCATTAATACCCAAATACCCAAGGGACCATTAGGAAACAAAAGAACATCTGCCTGCTATTATTATTATTATTTCTAACCTCTCTTATTGTAAGAATAGCTGATAATATTGTGTTGAAGTTGTCGTAAGCAAGTTTTTTATTAACATTTTGACTTTTAAAAGTCTTTTAAAAGTCAAAATGCTAATAAAAAAAAGTAGTTTTCACTAAAGTTAAAATCGTGTCTAAAATCATTCGAAATCGTCTTCACAATTAAAAACAGAATAAAATACATCCGCACGTATAGAAATATGTAGCACAACTAAAAGATATAAGTTGAACGACAAATTCAACACAACATTATCAGCTATTCTTACAATAAAGAGGTTAGAAATAATAATAATAATAGCAGGAAGATGTTCTTTTGTTCCCTAATGGTCCCTTGGGTATTTGGGTATTAATGAGAGTACAAAAAAAAGTATTATGAACCTTATAAACACACGTTCTGATGACGTTGCAATGGACATAGCTTAACATTGAATTTCTTAACATTTTTGCTTATAACTTTTTTATTTATAGTTCTACGACCAAAGTTACTAGACCAAAGTTGTAGAGAATTTAATTTGCAACAAAAAATATTTATACATTTTTTGTCAGATAAATAGTTTAAGAGATACATCGTAAAACCATTTCAACCCCTATTTTCAAGATGGCGGCCGTGGGACAGGTGGCGACCCCACAAACTTGGTTTTAGCTTTAGACTGACCCCCCCTACACTTCAAAAAAATAAAATTGCGTCCTCTAAAAAACGCAAGGTAAGGCCTAAAAAATGTAACATTTCAATGGACTATTATATTTGTTATAATATTAACATTACTCTAGACCGACTATAATATAAATTACTACATTACTACGCTGTGCATATCATAAATAAGATTATTAAACTCTCCTATAAAAGTATAGTAATTACCTTGTATATATTTTTTTAAATTAGAAATAAAAGTGCAAAAAAAACGACGACAAAAATCGACTATTTTATGGACATTTTCGCAAAAAAGTGTTCTCGAAGCTTCTAACATGGTTACCGTGTGAAAGATATATCCGACTTATAACAATATTTGGTAAACATTCATTGATTTCTTTTTTGTTGGCCTGAGGGCAATTTTATTTCTGTTCGTGTACACACCTCTAAAAAGACTGTTCGAGAGATCCATTTGTCCCTACATAGAGGTCTATGTAAGTTGGTAAGTTTGTCTTTATAGGTAAATATCTAAATATTATTGTGCGCACCAAATTTTTTGTTAGTACAGTCATCGTATTGTGAGACATAATATATAGCTCGATAGAGAATAGAATTGTTTATCAAGATAGAGAATTCACGTCCAAAACAAACAATTTTATCTTAGATATGTAATTTTTCATTCCAAATATACTTATTGCAATCGGTTGTGAAGGCAGGAGTACACGTATTATGTATGTATCAGGAATGATTCGACTTAATGTTTATAGCTTCCGTAAATAAAACAAAGTTATAAAAACAACTACATTTATTTCTTAACAACCTAAGGAGTATTTACAAAAATCTCAAAAGTTCGATGCATTTTTACACAAGCATAACTTTAAAGGTGGTTACATTACCATACAGCCTTCCGCTGAAGACACAACCCAAATGGCACTTAACTGAAAAAATCACCCATGTCTTTGGACATTACGACCAAATAAAGCTCATTATAGGCAAGATCAATTTCAACGATATATTTACAATATACATTCTTACATAAATACATTTTTTACAAAATTAAAATTACAATTAAATTTGTCATCTGGCTTTTGATATAAATCTCCAATGTAAATAAATTACGCCTTAACGTCTAACAAAACACAAAAAATCTGATTTATATTCCAATAACTACCTCTCGAATTTAATTTATCGTAATTAATTTAACGAATTATTAAGACTTCTAATCCTATTTCAGAGATTTTTCTCATAAAATTCATTTCATTTTCAATATTGGCTTTAATGTTTGATCAAATCATGTCATATTATCGTACAACTACTATAAAGGTCTGGCAAACATGAGTCTTTCGCTTCCTTGCCGTCTCATCATGTCTGCTGTCGCGGGAGTAGCCACGAACACTGCAGGCTGACCACCGAACTCCATAAACTTCCCTCTCTTGTGTTTGGCACTCGCTTTCCTATCCACTCTAGTATCAAACACATCCTCTCCTTCACTATTATCATAATCGACAACTGGCTCGTTCAAAGCCTCCTTTCTTCTTGCCTCTTTTCTCTTATTATTTAAGAAATATGATTGTGTGAGATTTGAAACATTTGGGGTGGAGATCTGCCTGGTGATTCCGTTGGTGGATCCGACCCTCTCGAAGGGTGGGAAGTGGCGCTGCATGTTTTCTGAGAAAGACTGTCTTCGGTAGTGGAACTGTCTGTCTAATGGTTGTTGATGGGCGAAGGACGCTCGTCTGAGGAACCTAGGCTCCTCTTGGCGATAGACCTTGTGGATTTCCTGGTTGTGGTTGGATTTCAGTGAGTCTTCGTAACTGCAACTGTAAACATAGTAGTCACTGAACAAGGACAAACACCATTTCCTAAAACGTTTTTCTCCCTAACTCGATATATTCTAATGCCATGAGAAATGGGATTCCGTTTCAGTACTTTATCTTACGCTTTCAAAATAATGAAATGTTTCAGTGATGTGTATGTTTGTCTTTTTCGCAAATCATATTTCAAAGGAACCCTTTGTTAGACATAAAATAATATCTGAAATACGAATATGGATTGCAATTCTTAGGCATTGGTAACTCATGGCAAATGTTCTAAGTCATATAATTTAAATTTAATCTTTAATTGTATTGATCGGTTGGGTATTTGTAATATCTAATTTAGTTGGCCTTTATATTGTCTTAGAATTCCTAGAATAGCCTAGCTTTTAGAAAGTGGTCTCAATATGTCGAACATAAAAACATTATTTTGAAATTATGGTTTTAAAAGACTCCAAGAATACTTATTGACGTTTCGCCGAGAACACTGAATGGTATATTACGACTGACAAGTCTATCCTTGGAAATTCTAACTTCGTTATCTTATATTAATAATCTTAAAATCATTTTCTCTTATCAAAAACACCAAACCGCTAATGTATAAAAACGAAGCCAATTCTAACAATGACCCTGTAAAAATGTCTTTACACAAATCCTCTGGTGATTTATAGCCTCGTGACATCCCTTCACCGTAATGTGATATCTACATGAATTCATAACTACATATTCACAAAGAGCGTGCTCTTCATCTCTCGTATTATAAATTTTTTCGTCGAAGGCAGACTGCCGTATTTTATCGGATGCAAAGTCAAAAATAATAGACGTCACATTTTAATTCATGTTCCAGTCTCACAAAATATCAGATCGACATCACGATTTGTATCTAGCGCTTGCCGAATTTGTAGAGGGAGGAACATCGGCGCTTGAAGGCAATCATATCTAAGCGACAATCAGAAATTTTTTGAGTACAGTGCTTTAAAGTTTTGATTTTAATATGAAAATTCATAACAATTCAACTTTTTATTGTATAAAGATATAGTCTAATGTTATTAAAATTGTCCTAGACCTATAAAACCTTGATCAAATGACACAGATAAATGGTGATTTAAAATATTTATATTATTCATTTTCGGTATGTTTGTCGCTTAGATATGATTGCCCTTCAAGCGTCGTTTAAGAATACAAAGTCGGTGTGGCTGTAGTAGATTCTTCAATAATTTACCAGGATGAAGGATCGTCTGCGTTGGACGTTAAGCTGCTCCGCAATAAGACGGAAACAAATTTCAATACAGCATTCAAATAACTAATAAGAGACTTCAAAGAGATATTGATAAAATATTCTTCGTGCCGTGATTTCTTCCAGCCTTTGACTTTGTGAAAATTGTCACAGTTTTTTATATTCGTCTTGTGAATCATAGGAATTCATTCAGCGAATTCATTATAAAGAACATGGGTACAGATTAATAGAGAACATATAGATTTTTGTATGTGATGCTAAAGTATTAATGATTGACATACCATTTAAAATCATAAATTTAATTGTTACTGTTACTCTTGCTCCCAAATTGTTAGACAATGAAGAAAGGGACAACACTATTATTTATTATAACGCTGCTCATAATTTAACATATTCTTCTTTGAAGAAATCCGTCCTCGCTATCTGGATAGATAGCGAACTCAATAGCGCAATTTTCCGAGAATTTTATTCTCTGTTCCAGATTATACCAAAGCGGTTTTAGATAGTTGTTAATCGAGAAGTAGTATTTACTATTATTAATATTTAAAAAAATTATGACTTTATCAGTGGCGAAGATTGCATATAACCAGATTCCTGCCACCCTTTCATAATTTATGTAAATAATTATCATTACAACAATTTCCATTTATGCAACCTATAAGTTCTGTCAGGTTGCCTTTTGGAAAACTTCTCCCTTCGCCACTGCGTTTTATATTTTTTTCTTGAAACACTCACCCGCTACTCTCCTCCGAGGTGTGAAGGCTGGAGTGTCCACACGGGCACCTCGCCTCCGCGATTCCAGAGTCCTGGCCGCTGGAATTCACTGATGTTATCGAAGTGTCCTGCCCCTTCCTATTCGGATGCGTTGTGTTAAATACATGTTGGTAACAATGTTGGTGATGTTAGTGTTACCTAGGTAATGTTAATATGTTTATAACAAGGTAATGTGAATTTTGTATTATGTAAGTAGTAAAGTTAGAATGATTAGTGATCCGATTTTGGTAATAATATTTTGAAATAAAACTATTTTCCGGCTTTTATCGCGGTTTTTGGTCCACCCCATAACCAGGCTAAAAGTAATTGAAACGTCGGGAGATAATATAAAACCACGATGAAATCAGAAATATAGTTTTATTTCAATGTCTAATTCGAGTAAACATAAGAAATCATTAATCATATTTTTATTATATGTATTTAAGCGACCCGCCTCGGCTTCGATCCTGTAGCAGAACATAGATGCCTACATTTTTTTGTCATAGTGTTTGTCTCAGCGCGTTTCATGCTATTAAACGTTTACGAACTGAAGGTAACAGCACAAAACCGACACAAGAGCTACAGAATGTAAAAAAAGAGACTTTCCAGAGTTATAATGGTTTTGGACCGATTATTAATGGCTAGATTATGCTTTTTTTAGATGATAGTCAATTATTTGGTTGTTATTCAAGCTAAATTATTCGGTTATTTTCTCTCAATTATAGATTTGTTTGTATTGTATATTGACTATTTAATTTATTTATTTTTACAAATCACAATATGAAACATTTCTAAATGCAAAGAAAATGTAAGTAAATACTATTCTTGTGAATATTATAAAATTTTACACCACTTGATTTGTTCATTTTATGTTTTGGAACATCCAATAACATTAAAATGGGTAAAGCTATCCTTAAAAGATAAACAATTGCCAGAGTTAAATATCAAAAGGATTAGGCAGCATTTTTAATTAAAGCTCTCAGGGCCCTTATTCTGTATGATAGTGTAAACGCGTAACGCGGCCGTGTCATGTTATCTTCGAGAAATGTGCGTAGAATGGTATTCTGTAAGTCAAATTTCTATAGTCCTAAACATAATGCGTTGTGTTATGTGCTTGTTACGCACTGTTAAAATAACGTGCGGGATAGAGAATAAGGTCCCTGTTGGTTTGATTTTTTCCGACATCTCCAAAAATAGTCGTAGAAATATTCTACCAATTCACACAAAACATTTTTACTATTATTATGAGGTGGCGATGTATTTAAGATATTAGGTCTGCCTAATGTGGTCATCAGAAGTGATATAGACATTTTTTGCTCGATAGCAGCTCGTACGCTGGAATTTCAGCTCGGTATGGCGATAGGCTCGCTCGCTATCACATAATGGGACGAAACACAGAGGGTGATGAAGCCAAGACCAATACCTAGTAATATACGAGTTTAAATAATTTAACATTACATTTCTAGGCAATAGGATATTTTTATAGATCTGTTAATAATACTTGAATTATTAAGAGAAAATTAACTCCGCAACTTAGGTAAACTGAAGCCATAAGAGTCTTTAAATTTAGAAGTAAGTGAATAAGGCCTGGTTAAAAGGTCCTTTAACCCTTTCAAAAAATATTGAACAAAACGGCCAAGTGTTAACTGTGGATAATTGTTTATTGTAAGTTTGAATATTGTTTAAGTTGTTCTGTTAGTGATGATTATTGTGAAATTGTTAGTGTGTCATTTTGGGTTAATAATTTACAGATTCACGTGTACAGTATTTGTTGTGACAACTTTAGAATGTATTAAGTTAAATTGAAGATAAGCATTTGTAGAGACAGTTCTGAGTGCACGTAGAAGCAACAAGTTAGAAAAGAATTTCAGCAAACATAAAGCTAAAACTAGGTTATAAATAGATAGTTAGTAATGCGTGATAAATTACACAACGAGAAATATAAGATAGAGAATACTTTATATTTTAATCACTAATATTCGATATTTTCGTCATTGATTATATATATATTTCCAAAATCAAAAGATTAAGATAGCAACTTAAGTCGAAATAAATACACATCTAAATAAAGTAGTTAACCAGAAACCGAGCTGAGTTATAAGTGTAAAAGCAGAAACATCTAACAACCCTCACCTCTTCTGAAGAGGACGCTGATTAAACTTAATGCACATCCTTTCGTGTTTTTGAGTGAACGTGTCTGATTCCCCGAACTGGTTCTTCACACATTTCTGGTGAGCCTTCCCGAACTCCTCGACGGTGTTGCCGTGCGGGCAGACCTTTTCGTGTTATGGCTGATCACGTCGATA